>NW_028155218.1:0-98366 GCF_905171665.1 Trachurus trachurus | reverse complement strand
CATTTTCTCTCCACCTTATACACAATACACAATAAAGATGGCCTCAATCAGGCTGTTGGGGATATCAATGACATATTTGACAAAACAGCACTTCTGTCCAATCTAGCAAACCTCATCATCACAGTTCAAACAAATCTACTCATGAAAAGTGGTTTGACTCTGACTGCAGGTGTCTGAGAAAAACACTCCGTAAATTATCCAATGAAAAACACCGGCAACCTGACAATCATGAGCTCCGCCTTCGTTATTGTGAATCATTGAAATTATACAGAAAAACACTAAGCACTAAAAAGAAGCAACACGAACAGCAACTCCTCGAAGAAATTGAAGAATCCATTGATTCAAATAATTTTTGGAAAAAATGGCATTCATTCAACAAATCACACAAAGAAGAATTGGCAATTCAAAATGGTGAAATTTGGAAAAAACACTTTGAAAATCTATACAGTACAATCACTCCGAATTCAGCCCAAAATAATCTGCTAAACAAATTAGAAACTCTTGAATCAGTCGTTAAAGACAACCAAAACCCATTAGATCATGAAATTAGTGAAGAGGAGCTACTGACCAAGATCCAGGCCCTGCAGCCAAGGAAGGCAAGTGGACCGGATCGCATCTTAAATGAAATGCTTCGGTTCGGCAGCCATAAAATCAAGACTGCCATACTGAAATTATTTAATATCATCTTGAACATCGGTCATTTTCCAGACACCTGGGGCCAAGGGATTATCACTCCCAATCCATAAAAGTGGAGACAAGTATGAGCCCAACAACTACAGAGGCATATGTGTCAGCAGCAACCTGGGGAAGTTGTTCTGCAGCATCTTAAACAGCCGTCTGCAAAACTTCCTCAGTGAACATAATGTCCTGAGCAAGAGTCAGATTGGATTCACTCCACAACACAGAACCACTGACCACATCTACACCCTCCACACCCTCATCCAGAAACACGTCCACCACAACAAAAACAAAATCTTCTCTTGTTTTGTAGATTTCAAGAAAGCATTCGACTCAATTTGGCATCATGGTCTGTTTCTGAAACTACTAGAAAAAGGTATTGGGGGAAAAACCTATGATATAATCAAGACAATGTACATAAATAATCAATGCGCTGTAAAAATTGGAATCATGGAAACCGACTTCTTCCCCCAAAGTAGAGGGGTGAAGCAGGGCTGCAGTCTCAGCCCCACAATATTTATATTGATGATTTGCCAAATCCCTGGTAGAGTCAGACATCCCTGGTCTCACCCTCTCTGACACTGAAGTCAAGTGTCTACTCTTTGCAGATGATCTAATCCTGCTCGCTCCATCTAAGGAGGCTTTACAAAAGCAATTAGATCATCTGCAAAAGTTCTGTCAGACCTGGGCCCTGACCATTAACCTGGACAAAACCAGAGTCATGGTCTTCCAGAAACGACCCAAGTGTCAGAAAGACCAACACAGGTTCCTCCTGGACTCTACAGACATACAACACACACACAACTACACATACCTGGGATTAAACATTACAGCCACAGGAAATTTCAATCTGGCCATTAACGATCTGCGAGACAAGGGCAGAAGAGCTTTCTGGTCCATTAAAAAATCCTCATGTATTGATATCCCTGTTAGAGTCTGGATGAAAATATTAAATCGGTAATTGAACCTATTATACTATATGGTAGTGAGGTGTGGGGTCCTCTTGTAACCCAAGACTTTGAAAATGGGACAAACACCCGATCGAAAGCCTGCATACCGAGATTTGCAAAAACATCCTCAAAGTCCATAGGAACACCCCCAATAACGGATGCAGAGGCTGAAATTAGGCCAATTTCCCCTTTTAATTCGGATCCAAAAAAGACTATTCTATCAACACCTCAAAGCCAGCGACCCCAACTCCTACCACTATAAAGCCCTGCAGTGCCAAGAGGAGAGCAAAGACAGGAGTCCCCTCAGCCAGCTGGTCCACAGGCTCAGCTCCACCAGCACCGAGCACCAAGACCACCCTCACACAATCCGGCCCCACCAAATTATAGAAAAACAAAAAGACAATTACATCAACTATTGGACATGTACAACCAAATCCCAAGCAAACTGCAATGCTATTTGGCCCTAAACAAAGATTACTCCATGGCAGATTACTTGAGTTCAGTAACTGACCCCAGACTGAGGAAAACCTTGACTATGTACAGACTCAGCGGCCACAGCCTGGCTTTAGAGAGCGGCCGCCACAGACAGACCTGGCTGCCCAGAGACGAGCGCCTCTGTCAGCTCTGTCCACATAGACAGGTGGAGACAGAGCAGCACTTCCTGCTGCACTGTGACGCATACACACACATCAGGACACAGACATACACTAACATCACACTAACAACACCAACTTCACCCAACTCTCAGACCAGGACAAATTCTGTCATTTGTTAGGAGAACAAAGAGCCACTGCTCTAGAAGCAGCAAAATATGTTTGTGCCTGTCACAAAAAGAGAGAAGAGCTGCTCAACATGAGCTCCTCTATATGAGCAGCTGCTGCTGCTACTGTTGAGTTTTACCTGCTAAATGATATCTACACTGTTTGTTTATTAGTATCATCTGTATTATTATATTATCTGTTTATTTATTTATATTGTATGTTTATTTTACCATTTTTGTAATGCTTTGGCAATATTGTAATGACAGTCATGCCAATAAAGCTTGTGAAATTGAAATTGAGATGACATGATGACATGATGAGAGAGAGAGAGATGACATGATGACATGATGAGAGAGAGAGAGATGACATGATGACATGATGAGAGAGAGAGCGATGACATGATGACATGATGAGAGAGAGAGAGATGACATGATGACAGAGAGAGAGATGACATGATGACATGATGACAGAGAGATGACATGATGACAGAGAGAGAGAGAGAGAGAGAGGACATGATGACATGATGAGAGAGAGAGAGATGACATGATGACATGATGACAGAGAGAGAGATGACATGATTACATGATGACATGATGTACTGACTAGCTTCAGCCCCATGGAGTAGTCAGACATGGGATCTGTCTGACTACTCCATGGGGCTGAAGCTAGTCAGTACCTAGGACTGGCCTCTACTATGGGCTACCATAGATAGCCTCCTCTGCCTGTTCACAGACTTTGGGAGCTGCTGCAGTGTGGTTAGTTTTCAGCCTAGAACTGCAGCAGTATAGGAGCCAGAGGCCTACCTCCACCCACCCAGCCCTGCAGCCTAAGATCTACCTCCATCGACCCAGCTCTGCTCCCAGACTTTGGGAGCTGCTGCAGTGTGGCTAGTTTTCAGCCTAGAACTGCAGCAGTACAGCAGCCTGAGGTCTATCTCCATCCACCCAGCCCTGCAGCCAGAGGCCTACCTCCATCCACCCAGCCCTGCAGCCTGAGGCCTACCTCCATCCACCCAGCCCTTCAGCCGGAGGCCTACCTCCATCCACCCAGCCCTGCAGCCTGAGGCCTACCTCCATCCACCCAGCCCTGCAGCCTGAGGCCTACCTCCATCCATCCAGCCCTGCAGCCTGAGGCCTACCTCCATCCACCCAGCCCTGCAGCCTGAGGCCTACCTCCATCCATCCAGCCCTGCAGCCTGAGGCCTACCTCCATCCACCCAGCCCTGCAGCCTGAGGCCTACCTCCATCCACCCAGCCCTGCAGCCTGAGGCCTACCTCCATCCACCCAGCCCTGCAGCCTGAGGCCTACCTCCACCCATCCAGCCCTGCAGCCTGAGGCCTACCTCCATCCACCCAGCTCTACACCTGGGCCAACTCCATCATGGCAAGTGTTATTCATGCCCTCCTAGTTTTGCTCTGTCTGTCAACATTCTCAGAGTATGAAGTTAACCAGGAGACCCCTTTGAGTGACTGTAACACCATGTTTTATACACGTTACATGTCATCACGCTCAAAGGTTACTGACTGTGCACAGAACTATGTCGGCAACCAAGGGTGCTGGATGTTTGGCATGAGCCTGGTTTCAGAACACAAAAACTTTAAACATCTCCTAAGCCTTCTTCTCCTAAGTAACTGTTTTATCCCATCAAACAGCTCTTGGTCAATCACTATGAGCAGTGACTCTAAGAAAATCAAGAAGCATTTTTATTATACACGCATGTTGAAATGTATTATTATGTTGATGTTGCTGATGTCAGGAAATGTGCAGCCTAACCCAGGTCCTGTGCCTGATGTGATATCTCTGCAAACCCCTGCTGATTTTTTAAATAGGTCCGGTATTGGTTTTGTACACATGAATGTGAGAAGTCTCTTGCCCAAAATTGATATGGTTAGAATCTGGGCCAAATCAACCAATGCTGATATTATGGTTTTATCTGAGACATGGCTGGGTAGTTCCACTCCTGATAGTTATATATATATGGATGGGTATAATATTTTTCGTACTGATCGCTGTGCTAAAGGTGGAGGGGTGGCTATTTATATCAAAAATACTTTTCAGGCAACAGTACAATTATCCAAGTCTGTGCCTAAACAATTTGAACTGCTTATTTTGAAAGTTGAATCCACAAAGAGCTGTGTTATATCAGTTGCAGGATGCTACAGACCCCCTTCTGCATCAAAGGATACTTTATCCTCATTGTCTGACTGTTTATCATCTATAAAGTATAATGAACTGGTTTTAATGGGGGACTTAAATTGGGACTGGTTAACTCCTGCATCTGATTCTTTTAAATGCTTCTGTGATTCAGCACTTTTGACCCAAATTATAGACTCACCAACCAGGCCAAATAATAAACATCCTGAGAAGTCAACGCTCCTTGATTTGATTTTAACAAATGTTCCGCAGAAATATAAAGCCATTGCTGTCTTTGCAAATGATGTTAGCGATCACTGCATAATTGCTTGTGTGAGAGACACAAAGTTGCCAAAGTGTAAACCACGCATTATACTAAAGAGAAATTTTAATTGTTTCTGTGAACAAGCTTTTTTAAATGACCTTTATCTCTGTGACTGGACCAAAATAAATTTAATCCCAGAGCCCGAGATAGCATTGCAGTACTTTAAATCATTATTGTTAGACATTATAATAAACATGCTCCTCTTAGAAAACACAAGATTAAAGGACGTGATTAACCCGTGGTTCTCAGAGCAACTGTCTGAACTAATTCATGAACGAGACCTTGCTTGGGCAACTGCCAAGAATATCCAAAAATAAGTCAGACTGGCAACATTTTAGGTACCTGAGAAACAAGTGTGTCTCCCAAATACGTAAAGCTAAAGGCAGATTTTTATGTTAATGAAATATGTGATAGCACAAACAACCCTTCTAAAATTCTGGAAGATGATTAACCTCTTCATGCAGAGGCCTATTTTTGGCAATTTCCGCCTGTTTTTGTATCACTGCAATTAAAGCTTTTATTTACAGAAGTACTAATCCCACAACTATGGTTAAATGGCTTAAATGAAAGAAAACCTTTGTCCCTTTACATCTATATCTATAAAATATTGAATTGAGTCATTCCATAAAAAAATGGGCTTCTGAAATTACAATTTTTTTTGAAAAAAAAAGAAAAACGAGTTTGAAATTTTTGGTGAAAAGGTGATATATCAAAATCCTAATTATAAAACAGGTTGAATTTTACATATATGGTTCACACACTCCCTGTCCACATATGTACCAAATTTTAGGTTGATATGTAAAACTACTGAGGCACTATAGAGTTTTTCCAAACAGTGTCCCTTGGCGATGTACAGCGTGCAAAAACTGTCCAAAATTGTCCAATTTGGCTAAAATGCACACTGCAAGATTTTAGTGAGATTTTTTTTTTTCCAACAGATAACTTACTGGGGCCAATCACATACTTGATGGCTTTTAGGAACACCAGTTACATAAGTAAAATGCCATTTGAAAATTTAATTTATGGGGATGAATATTTAGTGTCCAAAACCCATCCAAACAGGAATTTTGACCTATTTTCGCCTGTATTATATTGTTATTTTCCTTTAAAACTCCAGAAGTAAACATCCCACAACCATCAGTGATGGCTTAAATTAACAAGGACATTTGAAATAGTTCATTTTGTCTTTTATTATTATTTTAATTAAACTTGGGGCAGTAAAAACACACTTTTTGTGGATACTTGTATTGCTTACTTGTTGACACTAGGGGGAGAGGGAACCACAGGAACCAGCTGGGTGCAGGCTTAAGCTTTGCCCAATCAGGGATCATTATACATCAGGTCCCACCTTAGAGTCTCTGCTATTGGACCAAAAAGTTTTCACCCCCGTGACTTTGATTGACAGGCGACGAGAGATGCGCAAAGCGGGTGCGCAGTCTGACGGATAATAGCTCATAGCATTAGCACTGCGGGTAAACGTAACCATTAATGGATTATCTGGTCACGATGGATTAAATCACCCATGCCTGTTTTGTCGAGCACATCTTCAGCTTTAACAAGAGGGTAAGCTTGTAATTTTATTCAGTGTTTTAGTGGGTCTGTGACTGTTATGTCCGTCTTTTTCGGCACTCGAAAATGACTTCCGGGTTTGTGTGTGTTTAGTGAGCAGGCTTGTTTAAAACTTTGATGGGGTAAAAACTGCATTTTTGTGCTTTGCTTTTGTTTATATGACAGTTTATGATTTTTTGGTGGTGAAAGAAGAGGTGTACAGATGGTACATATATGTTTTAATCACCTTCGTTGTTGACGTGACGTCACTTGTGGGCTGCCGTAGTCTGATATTGTTTGAGACATTTTCAGTGACTGTGAAAAAACCGTAGCACCTAGAAACTTCTTTTTTTTTTCTACATGTTGCCGAAGGTGTCCTTAAAAGGTCTGTGGTGGAGTTTTCATTACAGCGTGCATACTTTTCGTTGTATTAAGGACGCCGTTCATGTGTTATTGATTTGGGACGCCGGCGTCCCAACCACTAGGGGGCCTGCGTGAACAGGTTAAATCATTGTCTTCAGGCACAAGGGACACTGTACTTCCGAATACTTTAAAGCTGAATGATGAGATCATTACAGAAAAGAAAAGTATGTTAGATTCCTTAAACCAGCATTTTATATCTTCTGGTTTGTTGTTTGAGCAGGAAATGAAACAAGATACGAGTCAAGTGGATTACTCTCTGTCTGGTGAAAATGTACTTTGTGATTTTGATCTTGCTCTCATTACTAAAGAGGAGGTATACAATGCTCTCATTAAGTTAAATACCAAGAAATCCTCTGGTCCTGATGGGTTAGACCCATACTTCTTGAAAATTGCTGCTGAACATATTGCAGAACCTTTGACATATATTTTCAACTTGACTATAGAAACTGGAATAATTCCTAGTGTCTGGAAGTCAGCATATGTCACTCCTTTATTGAAGGGTGGTGACCGATCAAATCCTAATAATTATAGGCCGATATCAAAACTGTCTGCTTTAGCCAAAGTTTTAGAAGGGCTTATAAGTGACCAGTTGAAAGATTTTATGACAACAAATAGCATTTTAAATGAACTGCAGTCTGGTTTCAGAAAAAAGCACAGTACTGTCACTGCCACTATGAAAGTCTTAAACGATCTCATAAGTGCTATTGATTCTAAAGAATACTGTGCTGCATTGTTTTTAGATCTGTCAAAGGCTTTTGACACAGTTGACCACTTGGTCCTGTGCCAGCGACTGCGGGATATTGGAATGTCTTCAAAAGCTGTCATGTGGTTTGGAAACTACTTGAGCGGCAGAACACAAAGTGTTCAGGTTGATGGTGTATCCTCCAAACCTTTGTTGACTCAAAATGGTGTCCCCCAGGGGTCCATATTGGGTCCCATTTTATTTACTATTTATATAAATGTCTTGTGTCAAAATGTAAATGATGCCAAATTCCACTTTTATGCAGATGACACTATTTTGTACTGTTCTGCTTCATCATTAACAAGTGCCATACAAAAGCTACAATCTGCTTTTAATGTCATTCAGAGTAATCTTAATCAATTAAGACTTGTGCTCAATTCTGACAAAACTAAATTGATGTGCTTTTCAAAATCAGGGAAGACAGATGATGCTTGTCAGATTGTTATACAAAATGGAAAAGTGATTGAACGAGTTTCAGTCTACAAGTACTTGGGATTTTACTTGGATGAAAATCTGTCTTTTAAATATCATATTGAGTGTCTTACAAAGAAACTCAGGGTCAAACTTGGTTTCTATTATAGAAACAAAAGTTGTTTCTCCTTTAATGCGAGAAAAAGACTGATTCAGGCAACTTTTGTATCAATACTTGACTATGGTGATATCTTATACATGCATGCAAATCTCTCCTCTCTGAAAATGCTGGATTCGGTGTATCATGCAGTATTAAGATTTGTAACAGATTTAGGTTTTCGTACTCATCACTGTAGTCTTTATGAGAGTGTTGGCTGGCCTTCTCTGTATAATCGTAGATGGGAACACTGGTATTGTTTTCTTTATAAGGCCGTCCTGTGTGACTTGCCTCCTTATTTGTGTTCTCTCTTGGTTCCTAAAGTCAACACCAGAAGCTGTCGTCTCAGGCACGATAGATTGATAATGTATACTATTCCTCGTACACGGACTGTCTTTGGGGAAAGTGCCTTCAGAGCATTCGCACCCTCGTCCTGGTATAAATTACAGAGTCATCTTAAATTGGATTATCTCCCAAGTATGGAAGATTTTAAAGCTAGGACTGTTTGACTACTGAATGCACATGTTCTCTCACCGAACGCAGCTGGGCTTTTGGCCTTAAGAGCAGGACCCCAGACTTTAATAGAGAAATAGAACAATCTGATATCATTGTGTTGCAGGAAACTTGGAATAGAGGAGACATGCCCACTGGTTGTCCTCTGGGGTATAGAGAAGTGGTTTTTCCATCCACGAAACTTAAGAATGTAAGCCAAGGCAGAGATTCAGGGGGGATGTTGATCTGGTACAAGGCAAACCTCACTCATTCAATAGAGTTAATCAAAAAAGGAAATTTTTCAATTTGGTTCAAAATAAAAAAAGAGGCTGTCTCCACAGACAAAGACCTATTCCTGTGCACAGCCTATATCCCCCCATCAGAGTCCCCTTACTACAACGAAAACACCTTTACCATTCTGGAAGACGAAATCAACTATTACCAGACACAGGGAAACGTGCTGATCTGTGGTGATCTCAACGCCAGAACAGGCACAGAACCTGACTTAATAAATACACATGGGGACAAACACATACCTGGCCAGATCAACATCCCCCCTCCTCCACATCAGCACAGAAACAATCTAGACAAAACAGTCAACAGAAATGGGCATCAACTGCTGCAGATGTGTCGCACGCTGGGTCTGTACATAGTCAACGGTCGGCTTCGAGGGGACTCCTTTGGTCTCTACACATACAGCTCTCCTCTTGGCAACAGCACAGTAGACTATAGTATTACAGACCTAGACCCCTCCTATCTAAGAGCATTCACCGTCAGCCCCCTAACGCCCCTATCAGATCACAGCAAAATCACCCTGTACATTAGGAAGAGCCCAACAGACCCCCATGTAGCAGAGCCCAGCAGACTCAACCCATCCAAACAGCCTTATAGGTGGACAAGTCATAGCAAAGATGACTACCAGAGAGCCATCGGGCACCCAACTATCCAAATGAAGTTGGACCATTTTCTCTCCACCTTATACACAATACACAATAAAGATGGCCTCAATCAGGCTGTTGGGGATATCAATGACATATTTGACAAAACAGCACTTCTGTCCAATCTTAGCAAACCTCATCATCACAGTTCAAACAAATCTACTCATGAAAAGTGGTTTGACTCTGACTGCAGGTGTCTGAGAAAAACACTCCGTAAATTATCCAATGAAAAACACCGGCAACCTGACAATCATGAGCTCCGCCTTCGTTATTGTGAATCATTGAAATTATACAGAAAAACACTAAGCACTAAAAAGAAGCAACACGAACAGCAACTCCTCGAAGAAATTGAAGAATCCATTGATTCAAATAATTTTTGGAAAAAATGGCATTCATTCAACAAATCACACAAAGAAGAATTGGCAATTCAAAATGGTGAAATTTGGAAAAAACACTTTGAAAATCTATACAGTACAATCACTCCGAATTCAGCCCAAAATAATCTGCTAAACAAATTAGAAACTCTTGAATCAGTCGTTAAAGACAACCAAAACCCATTAGATCATGAAATTAGTGAAGAGGAGCTACTGACCAAGATCCAGGCCCTGCAGCCAAGGAAGGCAAGTGGACCGGATCGCATCTTAAATGAAATGCTTCGGTTCGGCAGCCATAAAATCAAGACTGCCATACTGAAATTATTTAATATCATCTTGAACATCGGTCATTTTCCAGACACCTGGGGCCAAGGGATTATCACTCCAATCCATAAAAGTGGAGACAAGTATGAGCCCAACAACTACAGAGGCATATGTGTCAGCAGCAACCTGGGGAAGTTGTTCTGCAGCATCTTAAACAGCCGTCTGCAAAACTTCCTCAGTGAACATAATGTCCTGAGCAAGAGTCAGATTGGATTCACTCCACAACACAGAACCACTGACCACATCTACACCCTCCACACCCTCATCCAGAAACACGTCCACCACAACAAAAACAAAATCTTCTCTTGGTTTGTAGATTTCAAGAAAGCATTCGACTCAATTTGGCATCATGGTCTGTTTCTGAAACTACTAGAAAAAGGTATTGGGGGAAAAACCTATGATATAATCAAGACAATGTACATAAATAATCAATGCGCTGTAAAAATTGGAATCATGGAAACCGACTTCTTCCCCCAAAGTAGAGGGGTGAAGCAGGGCTGCAGTCTCAGCCCCACAATATTTATATTGATGATTTGGCCAAATCCCTGGTAGAGTCAGACATCCCTGGTCTCACCCTCTCTGACACTGAAGTCAAGTGTCTACTCTTTGCAGATGATCTAATCCTGCTCGCTCCATCTAAGGAGGCTTTACAAAAGCAATTAGATCATCTGCAAAAGTTCTGTCAGACCTGGGCCCTGACCATTAACCTGGACAAAACCAGAGTCATGGTCTTCCAGAAACGACCCAAGTGTCAGAAAGACCAACACAGGTTCCTCCTGGACTCTACAGACATACAACACACACACAACTACACATACCTGGGATTAAACATTACAGCCACAGGAAATTTCAATCTGGCCATTAACGATCTGCGAGACAAGGGCAGAAGAGCTTTCTGGTCCATTAAAAAATCCTCATGTATTGATATCCCTGTTAGAGTCTGGATGAAAATATTTAAATCGGTAATTGAACCTATTATACTATATGGTAGTGAGGTGTGGGGTCCTCTTGTAACCCAAGACTTTGAAAAATGGGACAAACACCCGATCGAAAGCCTGCATACCGAGATTTGCAAAAACATCCTCAAAGTCCATAGGAACACCCCCAATAACGGATGCAGAGCTGAATTAGGCCAATTTCCCCTTTTAATTCGGATCCAAAAAAGACTATTCTATCAACACCTCAAAGCCAGCGACCCCAACTCCTACCACTATAAAGCCCTGCAGTGCCAAGAGGAGAGCAAAGACAGGAGTCCCCTCAGCCAGCTGGTCCACAGGCTCAGCTCCACCAGCACCGAGCACCAAGACCACCCTCACACAATCCGGCCCCACCAAATTATAGAAAAACAAAAAGACAATTACATCAACTATTGGACATGTACAACCAAATCCCAAAGCAAACTGCAATGCTATTTGGCCCTAAACAAAGAATACTCCATGGCAGATTACTTGAGTTCAGTAACTGACCCCAGACTGAGGAAAACCTTGACTATGTACAGACTCAGCGGCCACAGCCTGGCTTTAGAGAGCGGCCGCCACAGACAGACCTGGCTGCCCAGAGACGAGCGCCTCTGTCAGCTCTGTCCACATAGACAGGTGGAGACAGAGCAGCACTTCCTGCTGCACTGTGGACGCATACACACACATCAGGACACAGACATACACTAACATCACACTAACAACACCCAACTTCACCCAACTCTCAGACCAGGACAAATTCTGTCATTTGTTAGGAGAACAAAGAGCCACTGCTCTAGAAGCAGCAAAATATGTTTGTGCCTGTCACAAAAAGAGAGAAGAGCTGCTCAACATGAGCTCCTCTATATGAGCAGCTGCTGCTGCTACTGTTGAGTTTTACCTGCTAAATGATATCAACACTGTTTGTTTATTAGTATCATCTGTATTATTATATTATCTGTTTATTTATTTATATTGTATGTTTATTTTACCATTTTTGTAATGCTTTGGCAATATTGTAATGACAGTCATGCCAATAAAGCTTGTGAAATTGAAATTGAGATGACATGATGACATGATGAGAGAGAGAGAGATGACATGATGACATGATGAGAGAGAGAGAGATGACATGATGACATGATGAGAGAGATGACATGATGACATGATGAGAGAGAGAGAGATGACATGATGACATGATGAGAGAGAGAGAGATGACATGATGACAGAGAGAGAGATGACATGATGACATGATGACAGAGAGATGACATGATGACAGAGAGAGAGAGAGAGAGAGAGGACATGATGACATGATGAGAGAGAGAGAGATGACATGATGACATGATGACAGAGAGAGAGATGACATGATGACATGATGACATGATGTACTGACTAGCTTCAGCCCCATGGAGTAGTCAGACATGGGATCTGTCTGACTACTCCATGGGGCTGAAGCTAGTCAGTACCTAGGACTGGCCTCTACTATGGGCTACCATAGATAGCCTCCTCTGCCTGTTCACAGACTTTGGGAGCTGCTGCAGTGTGGTTAGTTTTCAGCCTAGAACTGCAGCAGTATAGGAGCCAGAGGCCTACCTCCACCCACCCAGCCCTGCAGCCTAAGATCTACCTCCATCGACCCAGCTCTGCTCCCAGACTTTGGGAGCTGCTGCAGTGTGGCTAGTTTTCAGCCTAGAACTTCAGCAGTACAGCAGCCTGAGGTCTATCTCCATCCACCCAGCCCTGCAGCCAGAGGCCTACCTCCATCCACCCAGCCCTGCAGCCTGAGGCCTACCTCCATCCACCCAGCCCTTCAGCCGGAGGCCTACCTCCATCCACCCAGCCCTGCAGCCTGAGGCCTACCTCCATCCACCCAGCCCTGCAGCCTGAGGCCTACCTCCATCCATCCAGCCCTGCAGCCTGAGGCCTACCTCCATCCACCCAGCCCTGCAGCCTGAGGCCTACCTCCATCCATCCAGCCCTGCAGCCTGAGGCCTACCTCCATCCACCCAGCCCTGCAGCCTGAGGCCTACCTCCATCCACCCAGCCCTGCAGCCTGAGGCCTACCTCCACCCATCCAGCCCTGCAGCCTGAGGCCTACCTCCATCCACCCAGCTCTACACCTGGGCCAACTCCATCATGGCAAGTGTTATTCATGCCCTCCTAGTTTTGCTCTGTCTGTCAACATTCTCAGAGTATGAAGTTAACCAGGAGACCCCTTTGAGTGACTGTAACACCATGTTTTATACACGTTACATGTCATCACGCTCAAAGGTTACTGACTGTGCACAGAACTATGTCGGCAACCAAGGGTGCTGGATGTTTGGCATGAGCCTGGTTTCAGAACACAAAAACTTTAAACATCTCCTAAGCCTTCTTCTCCTAAGTAACTGTTTTATCCCATCAAACAGCTCTTGGTCAATCACTATGAGCAGTGACTCTAAGAAAATCAAGAAGCATTTTTATTATACACGCATGTTGAAATGTATTATTATGTTGATGTTGCTGATGTCAGGAAATGTGCAGCCTAACCCAGGTCCTGTGCCTGATGTGATATCTCTGCAAACCCCTGCTGATTTTTTAAATAGGTCCGGTATTGGTTTTGTACACATGAATGTGAGAAGTCTCTTGCCCAAAATTGATATGGTTAGAATCTGGGCCAAATCAACCAATGCTGATATTATGGTTTTATCTGAGACATGGCTGGGTAGTTCCACTCCTGATAGTTATATATATATGGATGGGTATAATATTTTTCGTACTGATCGCTGTGCTAAAGGTGGAGGGGTGGCTATTTATATCAAAAATACTTTTCAGGCAACAGTACAATTATCCAAGTCTGTGCCTAAACAATTTGAACTGCTTATTTTGAAAGTTGAATCCACAAAGAGCTGTGTTATATCAGTTGCAGGATGCTACAGACCCCCTTCTGCATCAAAGGATACTTTATCCTCATTGTCTGACTGTTTATCATCTATAAAGTATAATGAACTGGTTTTAATGGGGGACTTAAATTGGGACTGGTTAACTCCTGCATCTGATTCTTTTAAATGCTTCTGTGATTCAGCACTTTTGACCCAAATTATAGACTCACCAACCAGGCCAAATAATAAACATCCTGAGAAGTCAACGCTCCTTGATTTGATTTTAACAAATGTTCCGCAGAAATATAAAGCCATTGCTGTCTTTGCAAATGATGTTAGCGATCACTGCATAATTGCTTGTGTGAGAGACACAAAGTTGCCAAAGTGTAAACCACGCATTATACTAAAGAGAAATTTTAAATTGTTCTGTGAACAAGCTTTTTTAAATGACCTTTATCTCTGTGACTGGACCAAAATAAATTTAATCCCAGAGCCCGAGATAGCATTGCAGTACTTTAAATCATTATTGTTAGACATTATAAATAAACATGCTCCTCTTAGAAAACACAAGATTAAAGGACGTGATAACCCGTGGTTCTCAGAGCAACTGTCTGAACTAATTCATGAACGAGACCTTGCTTGGGCAACTGCAAGAATATCCAAAAATAAGTCAGACTGGCAACATTTTAGGTACCTGAGAAACAAGTGTGTCTCCCAAATACGTAAAGCTAAAGCAGATTTTTATGTTAATGAAATATGTGATAGCACAAACAACCCTTCTAAATTCTGGAAGATGATTAAATCATTGTCTTCAGGCACAAGGGACACTGTACTTCCGAATACTTTAAAGCTGAATGATGAGATCATTACAGAAAAGAAAAGTATGTTAGATTCCTTAAACCAGCATTTTATATCTTCTGGTTTGTTGTTTGAGCAGGAAATGAAACAAGATACGAGTCAAGTGGATTACTCTCTGTCTGGTGAAAATGTACTTTGTGATTTTGATCTTGCTCTCATTACTAAAGAGGAGGTATACAATGCTCTCATTAAGTTAAATACCAAGAAATCCTCTGGTCCTGATGGGTTAGACCCATACTTCTTGAAAATTGCTGCTGAACATATTGCAGAACCTTTGACATATATTTTCAACTTGACTATAGAAACTGGAATAATTCCTAGTGTCTGGAAGTCAGCATATGTCACTCCTTTATTGAAGGGTGGTGACCGATCAAATCCTAATAATTATAGGCCGATATCAAAACTGTCTGCTTTAGCCAAAGTTTTAGAAGGGCTTATAAGTGACCAGTTGAAAGATTTTATGACAACAAATAGCATTTTAAATGAACTGCAGTCTGGTTTCAGAAAAAAGCACAGTACTGTCACTGCCACTATGAAAGTCTTAAACGATCTCATAAGTGCTATTGATTCTAAAGAATACTGTGCTGCATTGTTTTTAGATCTGTCAAAGGCTTTTGACACAGTTGACCACTTGGTCCTGTGCCAGCGACTGCGGGATATTGGAATGTCTTCAAAAGCTGTCATGTGGTTTGGAAACTACTTGAGCGGCAGAACACAAAGTGTTCAGGTTGATGGTGTATCCTCCAAACCTTTGTTGACTCAAAATGGTGTCCCCCAGGGGTCCATATTGGGTCCCATTTTATTTACTATTTATATAAATGTCTTGTGTCAAAATGTAAATGATGCCAAATTCCACTTTTATGCAGATGACACTATTTTGTACTGTTCTGCTTCATCATTAACAAGTGCCATACAAAAGCTACAATCTGCTTTTAATGTCATTCAGAGTAATCTTAATCAATTAAGACTTGTGCTCAATTCTGACAAAACTAAATTGATGTGCTTTTCAAAATCAGGGAAGACAGATGATGCTTGTCAGATTGTTATACAAAATGAAAAAGTGATTGAACGAGTTTCAGTCTACAAGTACTTGGGATTTTACTTGGATGAAAATCTGTCTTTTAAATATCATATTGAGTGTCTTACAAAGAAACTCAGGGTCAAACTTGGTTTCTATTATAGAAACAAAAGTTGTTTCTCCTTTAATGCGAGAAAAAGACTGATTCAGGCAACTTTTGTATCAATACTTGACTATGGTGATATCTTATACATGCATGCAAATCTCTCCTCTCTGAAAATGCTGGATTCGGTGTATCATGCAGTATTAAGATTTGTAACAGATTTAGGTTTTCGTACTCATCACTGTAGTCTTTATGAGAGTGTTGGCTGGCCTTCTCTGTATAATCGTAGATGGGAACACTGGTATTGTTTTCTTTATAAGGCCGTCCTGTGTGACTTGCCTCCTTATTTGTGTTCTCTCTTGGTTCCTAAAGTCAACACCAGAAGCTGTCGTCTCAGGCACGATAGATTGATAATGTATACTATTCCTCGTACACGGACTGTCTTTGGGGAAAGTGCCTTCAGAGCATTCGCACCCTCGTCCTGGTATAAATTACAGAGTCATCTTAAATTGGATTATCTCCCAAGTATGGAAGATTTTAAAGCTAGGACTGTTTGACTACTGAATGCACATGTTCTCTCACCGAACGCAGCTGGGCTTTTGGCCTTAAGAGCAGGACCCCAGACTTTAATAGAGAAATAGAACAATCTGATATCATTGTGTTGCAGGAAACTTGGAATAGAGGAGACATGCCCACTGGTTGTCCTCTGGGGTATAGAGAAGTGGTTTTTCCATCCACGAAACTTAAGAATGTAAGCCAAGGCAGAGATTCAGGGGGGATGTTGATCTGGTACAAGGCAAACCTCACTCATTCAATAGAGTTAATCAAAAAAGGAAATTTTTCAATTTGGTTCAAAATAAAAAAAGAGGCTGTCTCCACAGACAAAGACCTATTCCTGTGCACAGCCTATATCCCCCCATCAGAGTCCCCTTTCTTCAACGAAAACACCTTTACCATTCTGGAAGACGAAATCAACTATTACCAGACACAGGGAAACGTGCTGATCTGTGGTGATCTCAACGCCAGAACAGGCACAGAACCTGACTTAATAAATACACATGGGGACAAACACATACCTGGCCAGATCAACATCCCCCCTCCTCCACATCAGCACAGAAACAATCTAGACAAAACAGTCAACAGAAATGGGCATCAACTGCTGCAGATGTGTCGCACGCTGGGTCTGTACATAGTCAACGGTCGGCTTCGAGGGGACTCCTTTGGTCTCTACACATACAGCTCTCCTCTTGGCAACAGCACAGTAGACTATAGTATTACAGACCTAGACCCCTCCTATCTAAGAGCATTCACCGTCAGCCCCCTAACGCCCCTATCAGATCACAGCAAAATCACCCTGTACATTAGGAAGAGCCCAACAGACCCCCATGTAGCAGAGCCCAGCAGACTCAACCCATCCAAACAGCCTTATAGGTGGACAAGTCATAGCAAAGATGACTACCAGAGAGCCATCGGGCACCCAACTATCCAAATGAAGTTGGACCATTTTCTCTCCACCTTATACACAATACACAATAAAGATGGCCTCAATCAGGCTGTTGGGGATATCAATGACATATTTGACAAAACAGCACTTCTGTCCAATCTTAGCAAACCTCATCATCACAGTTCAAACAAATCTACTCATGAAAAGTGGTTTGACTCTGACTGCAGGTGTCTGAGAAAAACACTCCGTAAATTATCCAATGAAAAACACCGGCAACCTGACAATCATGAGCTCCGCCTTCGTTATTGTGAATCATTGAAATTATACAGAAAAACACTAAGCACTAAAAAGAAGCAACACGAACAGCAACTCCTCGAAGAAATTGAAGAATCCATTGATTCAAATAATTTTTGGAAAAAATGGCATTCATTCAACAAATCACACAAAGAAGAATTGGCAATTCAAAATGGTGAAATTTGGAAAAAACACTTTGAAAATCTATACAGTACAATCACTCCGAATTCAGCCCAAAATAATCTGCTAAACAAATTAGAAACTCTTGAATCAGTCGTTAAAGACAACCAAAACCCATTAGATCATGAAATTAGTGAAGAGGAGCTACTGACCAAGATCCAGGCCCTGCAGCCAAGGAAGGCAAGTGGACCGGATCGCATCTTAAATGAAATGCTTCGGTTCGGCAGCCATAAAATCAAGACTGCCATACTGAAATTATTTAATATCATCTTGAACATCGGTCATTTTCCAGACACCTGGGGCCAAGGGATTATCACTCCAATCCATAAAAGTGGAGACAAGTATGAGCCCAACAACTACAGAGGCATATGTGTCAGCAGCAACCTGGGGAAGTTGTTCTGCAGCATCTTAAACAGCCGTCTGCAAAACTTCCTCAGTGAACATAATGTCCTGAGCAAGAGTCAGATTGGATTCACTCCACAACACAGAACCACTGACCACATCTACACCCTCCACACCCTCATCCAGAAACACGTCCACCACAACAAAAACAAAATCTTCTCTTGTTTTGTAGATTTCAAGAAAGCATTCGACTCAATTTGGCATCATGGTCTGTTTCTGAAACTACTAGAAAAAGGTATTGGGGGAAAAACCTATGATATAATCAAGACAATGTACATAAATAATCAATGCGCTGTAAAAATTGGAATCATGGAAACCGACTTCTTCCCCCAAAGTAGAGGGGTGAAGCAGGGCTGCAGTCTCAGCCCCACAATATTTATATTGATGATTTGGCCAAATCCCTGGTAGAGTCAGACATCCCTGGTCTCACCCTCTCTGACACTGAAGTCAAGTGTCTACTCTTTGCAGATGATCTAATCCTGCTCGCTCCATCTAAGGAGGCTTTACAAAAGCAATTAGATCATCTGCAAAAGTTCTGTCAGACCTGGGCCCTGACCATTAACCTGGACAAAACCAGAGTCATGGTCTTCCAGAAACGACCCAAGTGTCAGAAAGACCAACACAGGTTCCTCCTGGACTCTACAGACATACAACACACACACAACTACACATACCTGGGATTAAACATTACAGCCACAGGAAATTTCAATCTGGCCATTAACGATCTGCGAGACAAGGGCAGAAGAGCTTTCTGGTCCATTAAAAAATCCTCATGTATTGATATCCCTGTTAGAGTCTGGATGAAAATATTTAAATCGGTAATTGAACCTATTATACTATATGGTAGTGAGGTGTGGGGTCCTCTTGTAACCCAAGACTTTGAAAAATGGGACAAACACCCGATCGAAAGCCTGCATACCGAGATTTGCAAAAACATCCTCAAAGTCCATAGGAACACCCCCAATAACGGATGCAGAGCTGAATTAGGCCAATTTCCCCTTTTAATTCGGATCCAAAAAAGACTATTCTATCAACACCTCAAAGCCAGCGACCCCAACTCCTACCACTATAAAGCCCTGCAGTGCCAAGAGGAGAGCAAAGACAGGAGTCCCCTCAGCCAGCTGGTCCACAGGCTCAGCTCCACCAGCACCGAGCACCAAGACCACCCTCACACAATCCGGCCCCACCAAATTATAGAAAAACAAAAAGACAATTACATCAACTATTGGACATGTACAACCAAATCCCAAAGCAAACTGCAATGCTATTTGGCCCTAAACAAAGAATACTCCATGGCAGATTACTTGAGTTCAGTAACTGACCCCAGACTGAGGAAAACCTTGACTATGTACAGACTCAGCGGCCACAGCCTGGCTTTAGAGAGCGGCCGCCACAGACAGACCTGGCTGCCCAGAGACGAGCGCCTCTGTCAGCTCTGTCCACATAGACAGGTGGAGACAGAGCAGCACTTCCTGCTGCACTGTGGACGCATACACACACATCAGGACACAGACATACACTAACATCACACTAACAACACCCAACTTCACCCAACTCTCAGACCAGGACAAATTCTGTCATTTGTTAGGAGAACAAAGAGCCACTGCTCTAGAAGCAGCAAAATATGTTTGTGCCTGTCACAAAAAGAGAGAAGAGCTGCTCAACATGAGCTCCTCTATATGAGCAGCTGCTGCTGCTACTGTTGAGTTTTACCTGCTAAATGATATCAACACTGTTTGTTTATTAGTATCATCTGTATTATTATATTATCTGTTTATTTATTTATATTGTATGTTTATTTTACCATTTTTGTAATGCTTTGGCAATATTGTAATGACAGTCATGCCAATAAAGCTTGTGAAATTGAAATTGAGATGACATGATGACATGATGAGAGAGAGAGAGATGACATGATGACATGATGAGAGAGAGAGAGATGACATGATGACATGATGAGAGAGAGAGCGATGACATGATGACATGATGAGAGAGAGAGAGATGACATGATGACAGAGAGAGAGATGACATGATGACATGATGACAGAGAGATGACATGATGACAGAGAGAGAGAGAGAGAGAGGACATGATGACATGATGAGAGAGAGAGAGATGACATGATGACATGATGACAGAGAGAGAGATGACATGATGACATGATGTACTGACTAGCTTCAGCCCCATGGAGTAGTCAGACATGGGATCTGTCTGACTACTCCATGGGGCTGAAGCTAGTCAGTACCTAGGACTGGCCTCTACTATGGGCTACCATAGATAGCCTCCTCTGCCTGTTCACAGACTTTGGGAGCTGCTGCAGTGTGGTTAGTTTTCAGCCTAGAACTGCAGCAGTATAGGAGCCAGAGGCCTACCTCCACCCACCCAGCCCTGCAGCCTAAGATCTACCTCCATCGACCCAGCTCTGCTCCCAGACTTTGGGAGCTGCTGCAGTGTGGCTAGTTTTCAGCCTAGAACTGCAGCAGTACAGCAGCCTAAGGTCTATCTCCATCCACCCAGCCCTGCAGCCAGAGGCCTACCTCCATCCACCCAGCCCTGCAGCCTGAGGCCTACCTCCATCCACCCAGCCCTTCAGCCGGAGGCCTACCTCCATCCACCCAGCCCTGCAGCCTGAGGCCTACCTCCATCCACCCAGCCCTGCAGCCTGAGGCCTACCTCCATCCACCCAGCCCTGCAGCCTGAGGCCTACCTCCATCCACCCAGCCCTGCAGCCTGAGGCCTACCTCCATCCATCCAGCCCTGCAGCCTGAGGCCTACCTCCATCCACCCAGCCCTGCAGCCTGAGGCCTACCTCCATCCACCCAGCCCTGCAGCCTGAGGCCTACCTCCATCCACCCAGCCCTGCAGCCTGAGGCCTACCTCCACCCATCCAGCCCTGCAGCCTGAGGCCTACCTCCATCCACCCAGCTCTACACCTGGGCCAACTCCATCATGGCAAGTGTTATTCATGCCCTCCTAGTTTTGCTCTGTCTGTCAACATTCTCAGAGTATGAAGTTAACCAGGAGACCCCTTTGAGTGACTGTAACACCATGTTTTATACACGTTACATGTCATCACGCTCAAAGGTTACTGACTGTGCACAGAACTATGTCGGCAACCAAGGGTGCTGGATGTTTGGCATGAGCCTGGTTTCAGAACACAAAAACTTTAAACATCTCCTAAGCCTTCTTCTCCTAAGTAACTGTTTTATCCCATCAAACAGCTCTTGGTCAATCACTATGAGCAGTGACTCTAAGAAAATCAAGAAGCATTTTTATTATACACGCATGTTGAAATGTATTATTATGTTGATGTTGCTGATGTCAGGAAATGTGCAGCCTAACCCAGGTCCTGTGCCTGATGTGATATCTCTGCAAACCCCTGCTGATTTTTTAAATAGGTCCGGTATTGGTTTTGTACACATGAATGTGAGAAGTCTCTTGCCCAAAATTGATATGGTTAGAATCTGGGCCAAATCAACCAATGCTGATATTATGGTTTTATCTGAGACATGGCTGGGTAGTTCCACTCCTGATAGTTATATATATATGGATGGGTATAATATTTTTCGTACTGATCGCTGTGCTAAAGGTGGAGGGGTGGCTATTTATATCAAAATACTTTTCAGGCAACAGTACAATTATCCAAGTCTGTGCCTAAACAATTTGAACTGCTTATTTTGAAAGTTGAATCCACAAAGAGCTGTGTTATATCAGTTGCAGGATGCTACAGACCCCCTTCTGCATCAAAGGATACTTTATCCTCATTGTCTGACTGTTTATCATCTATAAAGTATAATGAACTGGTTTTAATGGGGGACTTAAATTGGGACTGGTTAACTCCTGCATCTGATTCTTTTAAATGCTTCTGTGATTCAGCACTTTTGACCCAAATTATAGACTCACCAACCAGGCCAAATAATAAACATCCTGAGAAGTCAACGCTCCTTGATTTGATTTTAACAAATGTTCCGCAGAAATATAAAGCCATTGCTGTCTTTGCAAATGATGTTAGCGATCACTGCATAATTGCTTGTGTGAGAGACACAAAGTTGCCAAAGTGTAAACCACGCATTATACTAAAGAGAAATTTTAAATTGTTCTGTGAACAAGCTTTTTTAAATGACCTTTATCTCTGTGACTGGACCAAAATAAATTTAATCCCAGAGCCCGAGATAGCATTGCAGTACTTTAAATCATTATTGTTAGACATTATAAATAAACATGCTCCTCTTAGAAAACACAAGATTAAAGGACGTGATAACCCGTGGTTCTCAGAGCAACTGTCTGAACTAATTCATGAACGAGACCTTGCTTGGGCAACTGCAAGAATATCCAAAAATAAGTCAGACTGGCAACATTTTAGGTACCTGAGAAACAAGTGTGTCTCCCAAATACGTAAAGCTAAAGCAGATTTTTATGTTAATGAAATATGTGATAGCACAAACAACCCTTCTAAATTCTGGAAGATGATTAACCTCTTCATGCAGAGGCCATTTTTGGCAATTTCCGCCTGTTTTTGTATCACTGCAATTAAAGCTTTTTATTTACAGAAGTACTAATCCCACAACTATGGTTAATGGCTTAAATGAAAGAAAACCTTTGTCCCTTTACATCTATATCTATAAAATATTGAATTGAGTCATTCCATAAAAAAATGGGCTTCTGAAATTACAATTTTTTTTTGAAAAAAAAAGAAAACGAGTTTGAAATTTTTGGTGAAAAGGTGATATATCAAAATCCTAATTATAAAACAGGTTGAATTTTACATATATGGTTCACACACTCCCTGTCCACATATGTACCAAATTTTAGGTTGATATGTAAAACTACTGAGGCACTATAGAGTTTTTCCAAACAGTGTCCCTTGGCGATGTACAGCGTGCAAAAACTGTCCAAAATTGTCCAATTTGGCTAAAATGCACACTGCAAGATTTTAGTGAGATTTTTTTTTTTCCAACAGATAACTTACTGGGGCCAATCACATACTTGATGGCTTTTAGGAACACCAGTTACATAAGTAAAATGCCATTTGAAAATTTAATTTATGGGGATGAATATTTAGTGTCCAAAACCCATCCAAACAGGAATTTGACCTATTTTCGCCTGTATTATATTGTTATTTTCCTTTAAAACTCCAGAAGTAAACATCCCACAACCATCAGTGATAGCTTAAATTAACAAGGACATTTGAAATAGTTCATTTTGTCTTTTATTATTATTTTAATTAAACTTGGGGCAGTAAAAACACACTTTTTGTGGATACTTGTATTGCTTACTTGTTGACACTAGGGGGAGAGGGAACCACAGGAACCAGCTGGGTGCAGGCTTAAGCTTTGCCCAATCAGGGATCATTATACATCAGGTCCCACCTTAGAGTCTCTGCTATTGGACCAAAAAGTTTTCACCCCCGTGACTTTGATTGACAGGCGACGAGAGATGCGCAAAGCGGGTGCGCAGTCTGACGGATAATAGCTCATAGCATTAGCACTGCGGGTAAACGTAACCGTTAATGGATTATCTGGTCACGATGGATTAAATCACCCATGCCTGTTTTGTCGAGCACATCTTCAGCTTTAACAAGAGGGTAAGCTTGTAATTTTATTCAGTGTTTTAGTGGGTCTGTGACTGTTTATGTCCGTCTTTTTCGGCACTCGAAAATGACTTCCGGGTTTGTGTGTGTTTAGTGAGCAGGCTTGTTTAAAACTTTGATGGGGTAAAAACTGCATTTTTGTGCTTTGCTTTTGTTTATATGACAGTTTATGATTTTTTGGTGGTGAAAGAAGAGGTGTACAGATGGTACATATATGTTTTAATCACCTTCGTTGTTGACGTGACGTCACTTGTGGGCTGCCGTAGTCTGATATTGTTTGAGACATTTTCAGTGACTGTGAAAAAACCGTAGCACCTAGAAACTTCTTTTTTTTTCTACATGTTGCCGAAGGTGTCCTTAAAAGGTCTGTGGTGGAGTTTTCATTACAGCGTGCATACTTTTCGTTGTATTAAGGACGCCGTTCATGTGTTATTGATTTGGGACGCCGGCGTCCCAACCACTAGGGGGCCTGCGTGAACAGGTTAAATCATTGTCTTCAGGCACAAGGGACACTGTACTTCCGAATACTTTAAAGCTGAATGATGAGATCATTACAGAAAAGAAAAGTATGTTAGATTCCTTAAACCAGCATTTTATATCTTCTGGTTTGTTGTTTGAGCAGGAAATGAAACAAGATACGAGTCAAGTGGATTACTCTCTGTCTGGTGAAAATGTACTTTGTGATTTTGATCTTGCTCTCATTACTAAAGAGGAGGTATACAATGCTCTCATTAAGTTAAATACCAAGAAATCCTCTGGTCCTGATGGGTTAGACCCATACTTCTTGAAAATTGCTGCTGAACATATTGCAGAACCTTTGACATATATTTTCAACTTGACTATAGAAACTGGAATAATTCCTAGTGTCTGGAAGTCAGCATATGTCACTCCTTTATTGAAGGGTGGTGACCGATCAAATCCTAATAATTATAGGCCGATATCAAAACTGTCTGCTTTAGCCAAAGTTTTAGAAGGGCTTATAAGTGACCAGTTGAAAGATTTTATGACAACAAATAGCATTTTAAATGAACTGCAGTCTGGTTTCAGAAAAAAGCACAGTACTGTCACTGCCACTATGAAAGTCTTAAACGATCTCATAAGTGCTATTGATTCTAAAGAATACTGTGCTGCATTGTTTTTAGATCTGTCAAAGGCTTTTGACACAGTTGACCACTTGGTCCTGTGCCAGCGACTGCGGGATATTGGAATGTCTTCAAAAGCTGTCATGTGGTTTGGAAACTACTTGAGCGGCAGAACACAAAGTGTTCAGGTTGATGGTGTATCCTCCAAACCTTTGTTGACTCAAAATGGTGTCCCCCAGGGGTCCATATTGGGTCCCATTTTATTTACTATTTATATAAATGTCTTGTGTCAAAATGTAAATGATGCCAAATTCCACTTTTATGCAGATGACACTATTTTGTACTGTTCTGCTTCATCATTAACAAGTGCCATACAAAAGCTACAATCTGCTTTTAATGTCATTCAGAGTAATCTTAATCAATTAAGACTTGTGCTCAATTCTGACAAAACTAAATTGATGTGCTTTTCAAAATCAGGGAAGACAGATGATGCTTGTCAGATTGTTATACAAAATGGAAAAGTGATTGAACGAGTTTCAGTCTACAAGTACTTGGGATTTTACTTGGATGAAAATCTGTCTTTTAAATATCATATTGAGTGTCTTACAAAGAAACTCAGGGTCAAACTTGGTTTCTATTATAGAAACAAAAGTTGTTTCTCCTTTAATGCGAGAAAAAGACTGATTCAGGCAACTTTTGTATCAATACTTGACTATGGTGATATCTTATACATGCATGCAAATCTCTCCTCTCTGAAAATGCTGGATTCGGTGTATCATGCAGTATTAAGATTTGTAACAGATTTAGGTTTTCGTACTCATCACTGTAGTCTTTATGAGAGTGTTGGCTGGCCTTCTCTGTATAATCGTAGATGGGAACACTGGTATTGTTTTCTTTATAAGGCCGTCCTGTGTGACTTGCCTCCTTATTTGTGTTCTCTCTTGGTTCCTAAAGTCAACACCAGAAGCTGTCGTCTCAGGCACGATAGATTGATAATGTATACTATTCCTCGTACACGGACTGTCTTTGGGGAAAGTGCCTTCAGAGCATTCGCACCCTCGTCCTGGTATAAATTACAGAGTCATCTTAAATTGGATTATCTCCCAAGTATGGAAGATTTTAAAGCTAGGACTGTTTGACTACTGAATGCACATGTTCTCTCACCGAACGCAGCTGGGCTTTTGGCCTTAAGAGCAGGACCCCAGACTTTAATAGAGAAATAGAACAATCTGATATCATTGTGTTGCAGGAAACTTGGAATAGAGGAGACATGCCCACTGGTTGTCCTCTGGGGTATAGAGAAGTGGTTTTTCCATCCACGAAACTTAAGAATGTAAGCCAAGGCAGAGATTCAGGGGGGATGTTGATCTGGTACAAGGCAAACCTCACTCATTCAATAGAGTTAATCAAAAAAGGAAATTTTTCAATTTGGTTCAAAATAAAAAAAGAGGCTGTCTCCACAGACAAAGACCTATTCCTGTGCACAGCCTATATCCCCCCATCAGAGTCCCCTTACTACAACGAAAACACCTTTACCATTCTGGAAGACGAAATCAACTATTACCAGACACAGGGAAACGTGCTGATCTGTGGTGATCTCAACGCCAGAACAGGCACAGAACCTGACTTAATAAATACACATGGGGACAAACACATACCTGGCCAGATCAACATCCCCCCTCCTCCACATCAGCACAGAAACAATCTAGACAAAACAGTCAACAGAAATGGGCATCAACTGCTGCAGATGTGTCGCACGCTGGGTCTGTACATAGTCAACGGTCGGCTTCGAGGGGACTCCTTTGGTCTCTACACATACAGCTCTCCTCTTGGCAACAGCACAGTAGACTATAGTATTACAGACCTAGACCCCTCCTATCTAAGAGCATTCACCGTCAGCCCCCTAACGCCCCTATCAGATCACAGCAAAATCACCCTGTACATTAGGAAGAGCCCAACAGACCCCCATGTAGCAGAGCCCAGCAGACTCAACCCATCCAAACAGCCTTATAGGTGGACAAGTCATAGCAAAGATGACTACCAGAGAGCCATCGGGCACCCAACTATCCAAATGAAGTTGGACCATTTTCTCTCCACCTTATACACAATACACAATAAAGATGGCCTCAATCAGGCTGTTGGGGATATCAATGACATATTTGACAAAACAGCACTTCTGTCCAATCTTAGCAAACCTCATCATCACAGTTCAAACAAATCTACTCATGAAAAGTGGTTTGACTCTGACTGCAGGTGTCTGAGAAAAACACTCCGTAAATTATCCAATGAAAAACACCGGCAACCTGACAATCATGAGCTCCGCCTTCGTTATTGTGAATCATTGAAATTATACAGAAAAACACTAAGCACTAAAAAGAAGCAACACGAACAGCAACTCCTCGAAGAAATTGAAGAATCCATTGATTCAAATAATTTTTGGAAAAAATGGCATTCATTCAACAAATCACACAAAGAAGAATTGGCAATTCAAAATGGTGAAATTTGGAAAAAACACTTTGAAAATCTATACAGTACAATCACTCCGAATTCAGCCCAAAATAATCTGCTAAACAAATTAGAAACTCTTGAATCAGTCGTTAAAGACAACCAAAACCCATTAGATCATGAAATTAGTGAAGAGGAGCTACTGACCAAGATCCAGGCCCTGCAGCCAAGGAAGGCAAGTGGACCGGATCGCATCTTAAATGAAATGCTTCGGTTCGGCAGCCATAAAATCAAGACTGCCATACTGAAATTATTTAATATCATCTTGAACATCGGTCATTTTCCAGACACCTGGGGCCAAGGGATTATCACTCCAATCCATAAAAGTGGAGACAAGTATGAGCCCAACAACTACAGAGGCATATGTGTCAGCAGCAACCTGGGGAAGTTGTTCTGCAGCATCTTAAACAGCCGTCTGCAAAACTTCCTCAGTGAACATAATGTCCTGAGCAAGAGTCAGATTGGATTCACTCCACAACACAGAACCACTGACCACATCTACACCCTCCACACCCTCATCCAGAAACACGTCCACCACAACAAAAACAAAATCTTCTCTTGTTTTGTAGATTTCAAGAAAGCATTCGACTCAATTTGGCATCATGGTCTGTTTCTGAAACTACTAGAAAAAGGTATTGGGGGAAAAACCTATGATATAATCAAGACAATGTACATAAATAATCAATGCGCTGTAAAAATTGGAATCATGGAAACCGACTTCTTCCCCCAAAGTAGAGGGGTGAAGCAGGGCTGCAGTCTCAGCCCCACAATATTTATATTGATGATTTGGCCAAATCCCTGGTAGAGTCAGACATCCCTGGTCTCACCCTCTCTGACACTGAAGTCAAGTGTCTACTCTTTGCAGATGATCTAATCCTGCTCGCTCCATCTAAGGAGGCTTTACAAAAGCAATTAGATCATCTGCAAAAGTTCTGTCAGACCTGGGCCCTGACCATTAACCTGGACAAAACCAGAGTCATGGTCTTCCAGAAACGACCCAAGTGTCAGAAAGACCAACACAGGTTCCTCCTGGACTCTACAGACATACAACACACACACAACTACACATACCTGGGATTAAACATTACAGCCACAGGAAATTTCAATCTGGCCATTAACGATCTGCGAGACAAGGGCAGAAGAGCTTTCTGGTCCATTAAAAAATCCTCATGTATTGATATCCCTGTTAGAGTCTGGATGAAAATATTTAAATCGGTAATTGAACCTATTATACTATATGGTAGTGAGGTGTGGGGTCCTCTTGTAACCCAAGACTTTGAAAAATGGGACAAACACCCGATCGAAAGCCTGCATACCGAGATTTGCAAAAACATCCTCAAAGTCCATAGGAACACCCCCAATAACGGATGCAGAGCTGAATTAGGCCAATTTCCCCTTTTAATTCGGATCCAAAAAAGACTATTCTATCAACACCTCAAAGCCAGCGACCCCAACTCCTACCACTATAAAGCCCTGCAGTGCCAAGAGGAGAGCAAAGACAGGAGTCCCCTCAGCCAGCTGGTCCACAGGCTCAGCTCCACCAGCACCGAGCACCAAGACCACCCTCACACAATCCGGCCCCACCAAATTATAGAAAAACAAAAAGACAATTACATCAACTATTGGACATGTACAACCAAATCCCAAAGCAAACTGCAATGCTATTTGGCCCTAAACAAAGAATACTCCATGGCAGATTACTTGAGTTCAGTAACTGACCCCAGACTGAGGAAAACCTTGACTATGTACAGACTCAGCGGCCACAGCCTGGCTTTAGAGAGCGGCCGCCACAGACAGACCTGGCTGCCCAGAGACGAGCGCCTCTGTCAGCTCTGTCCACATAGACAGGTGGAGACAGAGCAGCACTTCCTGCTGCACTGTGGACGCATACACACACATCAGGACACAGACATACACTAACATCACACTAACAACACCCAACTTCACCCAACTCTCAGACCAGGACAAATTCTGTCATTTGTTAGGAGAACAAAGAGCCACTGCTCTAGAAGCAGCAAAATATGTTTGTGCCTGTCACAAAAAGAGAGAAGAGCTGCTCAACATGAGCTCCTCTATATGAGCAGCTGCTGCTGCTACTGTTGAGTTTTACCTGCTAAATGATATCTACACTGTTTGTTTATTAGTATCATCTGTATTATTATATTATCTGTTTATTTATTTATATTGTATGTTTATTTTACCATTTTTGTAATGCTTTGGCAATATTGTAATGACAGTCATGCCAATAAAGCTTGTGAAATTGAAATTGAGATGACATGATGACATGATGAGAGAGAGAGAGATGACATGATGACATGATGAGAGAGAGAGAGATGACATGATGACATGATGAGAGAGAGAGAGATGACATGATGACAGAGAGAGAGATGACATGATGACATGATGAGAGAGAGATGACATGATGACAGAGAGAGAGAGAGAGAGAGGACATGATGACATGATGAGAGAGAGAGAGATGACATGATGACATGATGACAGAGAGAGAGATGACATGATGACATGATGACATGATGTACTGACTAGCTTCAGCCCCATGGAGTAGTCAGACATGGGATCTGTCTGACTACTCCATGGGGCTGAAGCTAGTCAGTACCTAGGACTGGCCTCTACTATGGGCTACCATAGATAGCCTCCTCTGCCTGTTCACAGACTTTGGGAGCTGCTGCAGTGTGGTTAGTTTTCAGCCTAGAACTGCAGCAGTATAGGAGCCAGAGGCCTACCTCCACCCACCCAGCCCTGCAGCCTAAGATCTACCTCCATCGACCCAGCTCTGCTCCCAGACTTTGGGAGCTGCTGCAGTGTGGCTAGTTTTCAGCCTAGAACTGCAGCAGTACAGCAGCCTGAGGTCTATCTCCATCCACCCAGCCCTGCAGCCAGAGGCCTACCTCCATCCACCCAGCCCTGCAGCCTGAGGCCTACCTCCATCCACCCAGCCCTGCAGCCGGAGGCCTACCTCCATCCACCCAGCCCTGCAGCCTGAGGCCTACCTCCATCCACCCAGCCCTGCAGCCTGAGGCCTACCTCCATCCATCCAGCCCTGCAGCCTGAGGCCTACCTCCATCCACCCAGCCCTGCAGCCTGAGGCCTACCTCCATCCATCCAGCCCTGCAGCCTGAGGCCTACCTCCATCCACCCAGCCCTGCAGCCTGAGGCCTACCTCCATCCACCCAGCCCTGCAGCCTGAGGCCTACCTCCATCCACCCAGCCCTGCAGCCTGAGGCCTACCTCCACCCATCCAGCCCTGCAGCCTGAGGCCTACCTCCATCCACCCAGCTCTACACCTGGGCCAACTCCATCATGGCAAGTGTTATTCATGCCCTCCTAGTTTTGCTCTGTCTGTCAACATTCTCAGAGTATGAAGTTAACCAGGAGACCCCTTTGAGTGACTGTAACACCATGTTTTATACACGTTACATGTCATCACGCTCAAAGGTTACTGACTGTGCACAGAACTATGTCGGCAACCAAGGGTGCTGGATGTTTGGCATGAGCCTGGTTTCAGAACACAAAAACTTTAAACATCTCCTAAGCCTTCTTCTCCTAAGTAACTGTTTTATCCCATCAAACAGCTCTTGGTCAATCACTATGAGCAGTGACTCTAAGAAAATCAAGAAGCATTTTTATTATACACGCATGTTGAAATGTATTATTATGTTGATGTTGCTGATGTCAGGAAATGTGCAGCCTAACCCAGGTCCTGTGCCTGATGTGATATCTCTGCAAACCCCTGCTGATTTTTTAAATAGGTCCGGTATTGGTTTTGTACACATGAATGTGAGAAGTCTCTTGCCCAAAATTGATATGGTTAGAATCTGGGCCAAATCAACCAATGCTGATATTATGGTTTTATCTGAGACATGGCTGGGTAGTTCCACTCCTGATAGTTATATATATATGGATGGGTATAATATTTTTCGTACTGATCGCTGTGCTAAAGGTGGAGGGGTGGCTATTTATATCAAAAATACTTTTCAGGCAACAGTACAATTATCCAAGTCTGTGCCTAAACAATTTGAACTGCTTATTTTGAAAGTTGAATCCACAAAGAGCTGTGTTATATCAGTTGCAGGATGCTACAGACCCCCTTCTGCATCAAAGGATACTTTATCCTCATTGTCTGACTGTTTATCATCTATAAAGTATAATGAACTGGTTTTAATGGGGGACTTAAATTGGGACTGGTTAACTCCTGCATCTGATTCTTTTAAATGCTTCTGTGATTCAGCACTTTTGACCCAAATTATAGACTCACCAACCAGGCCAAATAATAAACATCCTGAGAAGTCAACGCTCCTTGATTTGATTTTAACAAATGTTCCGCAGAAATATAAAGCCATTGCTGTCTTTGCAAATGATGTTAGCGATCACTGCATAATTGCTTGTGTGAGAGACACAAAGTTGCCAAAGTGTAAACCACGCATTATACTAAAGAGAAATTTTAAATTGTTCTGTGAACAAGCTTTTTTAAATGACCTTTATCTCTGTGACTGGACCAAAATAAATTTAATCCCAGAGCCCGAGATAGCATTGCAGTACTTTAAATCATTATTGTTAGACATTATAAATAAACATGCTCCTCTTAGAAAACACAAGATTAAAGGACGTGATAACCCGTGGTTCTCAGAGCAACTGTCTGAACTAATTCATGAACGAGACCTTGCTTGGGCAACTGCAAGAATATCCAAAAATAAGTCAGACTGGCAACATTTTAGGTACCTGAGAAACAAGTGTGTCTCCCAAATACGTAAAGCTAAAGCAGATTTTTATGTTAATGAAATATGTGATAGCACAAACAACCCTTCTAAATTCTGGAAGATGATTAAATCATTGTCTTCAGGCACAAGGGACACTGTACTTCCGAATACTTTAAAGCTGAATGATGAGATCATTACAGAAAAGAAAAGTATGTTAGATTCCTTAAACCAGCATTTTATATCTTCTGGTTTGTTGTTTGAGCAGGAAATGAAACAAGATACGAGTCAAGTGGATTACTCTCTGTCTGGTGAAAATGTACTTTGTGATTTTGATCTTGCTCTCATTACTAAAGAGGAGGTATACAATGCTCTCATTAAGTTAAATACCAAGAAATCCTCTGGTCCTGATGGGTTAGACCCATACTTCTTGAAAATTGCTGCTGAACATATTGCAGAACCTTTGACATATATTTTCAACTTGACTATAGAAACTGGAATAATTCCTAGTGTCTGGAAGTCAGCATATGTCACTCCTTTATTGAAGGGTGGTGACCGATCAAATCCTAATAATTATAGGCCGATATCAAAACTGTCTGCTTTAGCCAAAGTTTTAGAAGGGCTTATAAGTGACCAGTTGAAAGATTTTATGACAACAAATAGCATTTTAAATGAACTGCAGTCTGGTTTCAGAAAAAAGCACAGTACTGTCACTGCCACTATGAAAGTCTTAAACGATCTCATAAGTGCTATTGATTCTAAAGAATACTGTGCTGCATTGTTTTTAGATCTGTCAAAGGCTTTTGACACAGTTGACCACTTGGTCCTGTGCCAGCGACTGCGGGATATTGGAATGTCTTCAAAAGCTGTCATGTGGTTTGGAAACTACTTGAGCGGCAGAACACAAAGTGTTCAGGTTGATGGTGTATCCTCCAAACCTTTGTTGACTCAAAATGGTGTCCCCCAGGGGTCCATATTGGGTCCCATTTTATTTACTATTTATATAAATGTCTTGTGTCAAAATGTAAATGATGCCAAATTCCACTTTTATGCAGATGACACTATTTTGTACTGTTCTGCTTCATCATTAACAAGTGCCATACAAAAGCTACAATCTGCTTTTAATGTCATTCAGAGTAATCTTAATCAATTAAGACTTGTGCTCAATTCTGACAAAACTAAATTGATGTGCTTTTCAAAATCAGGGAAGACAGATGATGCTTGTCAGATTGTTATACAAAATGAAAAAGTGATTGAACGAGTTTCAGTCTACAAGTACTTGGGATTTTACTTGGATGAAAATCTGTCTTTTAAATATCATATTGAGTGTCTTACAAAGAAACTCAGGGTCAAACTTGGTTTCTATTATAGAAACAAAAGTTGTTTCTCCTTTAATGCGAGAAAAAGACTGATTCAGGCAACTTTTGTATCAATACTTGACTATGGTGATATCTTATACATGCATGCAAATCTCTCCTCTCTGAAAATGCTGGATTCGGTGTATCATGCAGCATTAAGATTTGTAACAGATTTAGGTTTTCGTACTCATCACTGTAGTCTTTATGAGAGTGTTGGCTGGCCTTCTCTGTATAATCGTAGATGGGAACACTGGTATTGTTTTCTTTATAAGGCCGTCCTGTGTGACTTGCCTCCTTATTTGTGTTCTCTCTTGGTTCCTAAAGTCAACACCAGAAGCTGTCGTCTCAGGCACGATAGATTGATAATGTATACTATTCCTCGTACACGGACTGTCTTTGGGGAAAGTGCCTTCAGAGCATTCGCACCCTCGTCCTGGTATAAATTACAGAGTCATCTTAAATTGGATTATCTCCCAAGTATGGAAGATTTTAAAGCTAGGACTGTTTGACTACTGAATGCACATGTTCTCTCACCGAACGCAGCTGGGCTTTTGGCCTTAAGAGCAGGACCCCAGACTTTAATAGAGAAATAGAACAATCTGATATCATTGTGTTGCAGGAAACTTGGAATAGAGGAGACATGCCCACTGGTTGTCCTCTGGGGTATAGAGAAGTGGTTTTTCCATCCACGAAACTTAAGAATGTAAGCCAAGGCAGAGATTCAGGGGGGATGTTGATCTGGTACAAGGCAAACCTCACTCATTCAATAGAGTTAATCAAAAAAGGAAATTTTTCAATTTGGTTCAAAATAAAAAAAGAGGCTGTCTCCACAGACAAAGACCTATTCCTGTGCACAGCCTATATCCCCCCATCAGAGTCCCCTTACTACAACGAAAACACCTTTACCATTCTGGAAGACGAAATCAACTATTACCAGACACAGGGAAACGTGCTGATCTGTGGTGATCTCAACGCCAGAACAGGCACAGAACCTGACTTAATAAATACACATGGGGACAAACACATACCTGGCCAGATCAACATCCCCCCTCCTCCACATCAGCACAGAAACAATCTAGACAAAACAGTCAACAGAAATGGGCATCAACTGCTGCAGATGTGTCGCACGCTGGGTCTGTACATAGTCAACGGTCGGCTTCGAGGGGACTCCTTTGGTCTCTACACATACAGCTCTCCTCTTGGCAACAGCACAGTAGACTATAGTATTACAGACCTAGACCCCTCCTATCTAAGAGCATTCACCGTCAGCCCCCTAACGCCCCTATCAGATCACAGCAAAATCACCCTGTACATTAGGAAGAGCCCAACAGACCCCCATGTAGCAGAGCCCAGCAGACTCAACCCATCCAAACAGCCTTATAGGTGGACAAGTCATAGCAAAGATGACTACCAGAGAGCCATCGGGCACCCAACTATCCAAATGAAGTTGGACCATTTTCTCTCCACCTTATACACAATACACAATAAAGATGGCCTCAATCAGGCTGTTGGGGATATCAATGACATATTTGACAAAACAGCACTTCTGTCCAATCTTAGCAAACCTCATCATCACAGTTCAAACAAATCTACTCATGAAAAGTGGTTTGACTCTGACTGCAGGTGTCTGAGAAAAACACTCCGTAAATTATCCAATGAAAAACACCGGCAACCTGACAATCATGAGCTCCGCCTTCGTTATTGTGAATCATTGAAATTATACAGAAAAACACTAAGCACTAAAAAGAAGCAACACGAACAGCAACTCCTCGAAGAAATTGAAGAATCCATTGATTCAAATAATTTTTGGAAAAAATGGCATTCATTCAACAAATCACACAAAGAAGAATTGGCAATTCAAAATGGTGAAATTTGGAAAAAACACTTTGAAAATCTATACAGTACAATCACTCCGAATTCAGCCCAAAATAATCTGCTAAACAAATTAGAAACTCTTGAATCAGTCGTTAAAGACAACCAAAACCCATTAGATCATGAAATTAGTGAAGAGGAGCTACTGACCAAGATCCAGGCCCTGCAGCCAAGGAAGGCAAGTGGACCGGATCGCATCTTAAATGAAATGCTTCGGTTCGGCAGCCATAAAATCAAGACTGCCATACTGAAATTATTTAATATCATCTTGAACATCGGTCATTTTCCAGACACCTGGGGCCAAGGGATTATCACTCCAATCCATAAAAGTGGAGACAAGTATGAGCCCAACAACTACAGAGGCATATGTGTCAGCAGCAACCTGGGGAAGTTGTTCTGCAGCATCTTAAACAGCCGTCTGCAAAACTTCCTCAGTGAACATAATGTCCTGAGCAAGAGTCAGATTGGATTCACTCCACAACACAGAACCACTGACCACATCTACACCCTCCACACCCTCATCCAGAAACACGTCCACCACAACAAAAACAAAATCTTCTCTTGTTTTGTAGATTTCAAGAAAGCATTCGACTCAATTTGGCATCATGGTCTGTTTCTGAAACTACTAGAAAAAGGTATTGGGGGAAAAACCTATGATATAATCAAGACAATGTACATAAATAATCAATGCGCTGTAAAAATTGGAATCATGGAAACCGACTTCTTCCCCCAAAGTAGAGGGGTGAAGCAGGGCTGCAGTCTCAGCCCCACAATATTTATATTGATGATTTGGCCAAATCCCTGGTAGAGTCAGACATCCCTGGTCTCACCCTCTCTGACACTGAAGTCAAGTGTCTACTCTTTGCAGATGATCTAATCCTGCTCGCTCCATCTAAGGAGGCTTTACAAAAGCAATTAGATCATCTGCAAAAGTTCTGTCAGACCTGGGCCCTGACCATTAACCTGGACAAAACCAGAGTCATGGTCTTCCAGAAACGACCCAAGTGTCAGAAAGACCAACACAGGTTCCTCCTGGACTCTACAGACATACAACACACACACAACTACACATACCTGGGATTAAACATTACAGCCACAGGAAATTTCAATCTGGCCATTAACGATCTGCGAGACAAGGGCAGAAGAGCTTTCTGGTCCATTAAAAAATCCTCATGTATTGATATCCCTGTTAGAGTCTGGATGAAAATATTTAAATCGGTAATTGAACCTATTATACTATATGGTAGTGAGGTGTGGGGTCCTCTTGTAACCCAAGACTTTGAAAAATGGGACAAACACCCGATCGAAAGCCTGCATACCGAGATTTGCAAAAACATCCTCAAAGTCCATAGGAACACCCCCAATAACGGATGCAGAGCTGAATTAGGCCAATTTCCCCTTTTAATTCGGATCCAAAAAAGACTATTCTATCAACACCTCAAAGCCAGCGACCCCAACTCCTACCACTATAAAGCCCTGCAGTGCCAAGAGGAGAGCAAAGACAGGAGTCCCCTCAGCCAGCTGGTCCACAGGCTCAGCTCCACCAGCACCGAGCACCAAGACCACCCTCACACAATCCGGCCCCACCAAATTATAGAAAAACAAAAAGACAATTACATCAACTATTGGACATGTACAACCAAATCCCAAAGCAAACTGCAATGCTATTTGGCCCTAAACAAAGAATACTCCATGGCAGATTACTTGAGTTCAGTAACTGACCCCAGACTGAGGAAAACCTTGACTATGTACAGACTCAGCGGCCACAGCCTGGCTTTAGAGAGCGGCCGCCACAGACAGACCTGGCTGCCCAGAGACGAGCGCCTCTGTCAGCTCTGTCCACATAGACAGGTGGAGACAGAGCAGCACTTCCTGCTGCACTGTGGACGCATACACACACATCAGGACACAGACATACACTAACATCACACTAACAACACCCAACTTCACCCAACTCTCAGACCAGGACAAATTCTGTCATTTGTTAGGAGAACAAAGAGCCACTGCTCTAGAAGCAGCAAAATATGTTTGTGCCTGTCACAAAAAGAGAGAAGAGCTGCTCAACATGAGCTCCTCTATATGAGCAGCTGCTGCTGCTACTGTTGAGTTTTACCTGCTAAATGATATCTACACTGTTTGTTTATTAGTATCATCTGTATTATTATATTATCTGTTTATTTATTTATATTGTATGTTTATTTTACCATTTTTGTAATGCTTTGGCAATATTGTAATGACAGTCATGCCAATAAAGCTTGTGAAATTGAAATTGAGATGACATGATGACATGATGAGAGAGAGAGAGATGACATGATGACATGATGAGAGAGAGAGAGATGACATGATGACATGATGAGAGAGAGAGAGATGACATGATGACAGAGAGAGAGATGACATGATGACATGATGACAGAGAGATGACATGATGACAGAGAGAGAGAGAGAGAGAGGACATGATGACATGATGAGAGAGAGAGAGATGACATGATGACATGATGACAGAGAGAGAGATGACATGATGACATGATGACATGATGTACTGACTAGCTTCAGCCCCATGGAGTAGTCAGACATGGGATCTGTCTGACTACTCCATGGGGCTGAAGCTAGTCAGTACCTAGGACTGGCCTCTACTATGGGCTACCATAGATAGCCTCCTCTGCCTGTTCACAGACTTTGGGAGCTGCTGCAGTGTGGTTAGTTTTCAGCCTAGAACTGCAGCAGTATAGGAGCCAGAGGCCTACCTCCACCCACCCAGCCCTGCAGCCTAAGATCTACCTCCATCGACCCAGCTCTGCTCCCAGACTTTGGGAGCTGCTGCAGTGTGGCTAGTTTTCAGCCTAGAACTGCAGCAGTACAGCAGCCTGAGGTCTATCTCCATCCACCCAGCCCTGCAGCCAGAGGCCTACCTCCATCCACCCAGCCCTGCAGCCTGAGGCCTACCTCCATCCACCCAGCCCTTCAGCCGGAGGCCTACCTCCATCCACCCAGCCCTGCAGCCTGAGGCCTACCTCCATCCACCCAGCCCTGCAGCCTGAGGCCTACCTCCATCCACCCAGCCCTGCAGCCTGAGGCCTACCTCCATCCACCCAGCCCTGCAGCCTGAGGCCTACCTCCATCCACCCAGCCCTGCAGCCTGAGGCCTACCTCCATCCACCCAGCCCTGCAGCCTGAGGCCTACCTCCATCCACCCAGCCCTGCAGCCTGAGGCCTACCTCCATCCACCCAGCCCTGCAGCCTGAGGCCTACCTCCACCCATCCAGCCCTGCAGCCTGAGGCCTACCTCCATCCACCCAGCTCTACACCTGGGCCAACTCCATCATGGCAAGTGTTATTCATGCCCTCCTAGTTTTGCTCTGTCTGTCAACATTCTCAGAGTATGAAGTTAACCAGGAGACCCCTTTGAGTGACTGTAACACCATGTTTTATACACGTTACATGTCATCACGCTCAAAGGTTACTGACTGTGCACAGAACTATGTCGGCAACCAAGGGTGCTGGATGTTTGGCATGAGCCTGGTTTCAGAACACAAAAACTTTAAACATCTCCTAAGCCTTCTTCTCCTAAGTAACTGTTTTATCCCATCAAACAGCTCTTGGTCAATCACTATGAGCAGTGACTCTAAGAAAATCAAGAAGCATTTTTATTATACACGCATGTTGAAATGTATTATTATGTTGATGTTGCTGATGTCAGGAAATGTGCAGCCTAACCCAGGTCCTGTGCCTGATGTGATATCTCTGCAAACCCCTGCTGATTTTTTAAATAGGTCCGGTATTGGTTTTGTACACATGAATGTGAGAAGTCTCTTGCCCAAAATTGATATGGTTAGAATCTGGGCCAAATCAACCAATGCTGATATTATGGTTTTATCTGAGACATGGCTGGGTAGTTCCACTCCTGATAGTTATATATATATGGATGGGTATAATATTTTTCGTACTGATCGCTGTGCTAAAGGTGGAGGGGTGGCTATTTATATCAAAAATACTTTTCAGGCAACAGTACAATTATCCAAGTCTGTGCCTAAACAATTTGAACTGCTTATTTTGAAAGTTGAATCCACAAAGAGCTGTGTTATATCAGTTGCAGGATGCTACAGACCCCCTTCTGCATCAAAGGATACTTTATCCTCATTGTCTGACTGTTTATCATCTATAAAGTATAATGAACTGGTTTTAATGGGGGACTTAAATTGGGACTGGTTAACTCCTGCATCTGATTCTTTTAAATGCTTCTGTGATTCAGCACTTTTGACCCAAATTATAGACTCACCAACCAGGCCAAATAATAAACATCCTGAGAAGTCAACGCTCCTTGATTTGATTTTAACAAATGTTCCGCAGAAATATAAAGCCATTGCTGTCTTTGCAAATGATGTTAGCGATCACTGCATAATTGCTTGTGTGAGAGACACAAAGTTGCCAAAGTGTAAACCACGCATTATACTAAAGAGAAATTTTAAATTGTTCTGTGAACAAGCTTTTTTAAATGACCTTTATCTCTGTGACTGGACCAAAATAAATTTAATCCCAGAGCCCGAGATAGCATTGCAGTACTTTAAATCATTATTGTTAGACATTATAAATAAACATGCTCCTCTTAGAAAACACAAGATTAAAGGACGTGATAACCCGTGGTTCTCAGAGCAACTGTCTGAACTAATTCATGAACGAGACCTTGCTTGGGCAACTGCAAGAATATCCAAAAATAAGTCAGACTGGCAACATTTTAGGTACCTGAGAAACAAGTGTGTCTCCCAAATACGTAAAGCTAAAGCAGATTTTTATGTTAATGAAATATGTGATAGCACAAACAACCCTTCTAAATTCTGGAAGATGATTAAATCATTGTCTTCAGGCACAAGGGACACTGTACTTCCGAATACTTTAAAGCTGAATGATGAGATCATTACAGAAAAGAAAAGTATGTTAGATTCCTTAAACCAGCATTTTATATCTTCTGGTTTGTTGTTTGAGCAGGAAATGAAACAAGATACGAGTCAAGTGGATTACTCTCTGTCTGGTGAAAATGTACTTTGTGATTTTGATCTTGCTCTCATTACTAAAGAGGAGGTATACAATGCTCTCATTAAGTTAAATACCAAGAAATCCTCTGGTCCTGATGGGTTAGACCCATACTTCTTGAAAATTGCTGCTGAACATATTGCAGAACCTTTGACATATATTTTCAACTTGACTATAGAAACTGGAATAATTCCTAGTGTCTGGAAGTCAGCATATGTCACTCCTTTATTGAAGGGTGGTGACCGATCAAATCCTAATAATTATAGGCCGATATCAAAACTGTCTGCTTTAGCCAAAGTTTTAGAAGGGCTTATAAGTGACCAGTTGAAAGATTTTATGACAACAAATAGCATTTTAAATGAACTGCAGTCTGGTTTCAGAAAAAAGCACAGTACTGTCACTGCCACTATGAAAGTCTTAAACGATCTCATAAGTGCTATTGATTCTAAAGAATACTGTGCTGCATTGTTTTTAGATCTGTCAAAGGCTTTTGACACAGTTGACCACTTGGTCCTGTGCCAGCGACTGCGGGATATTGGAATGTCTTCAAAAGCTGTCATGTGGTTTGGAAACTACTTGAGCGGCAGAACACAAAGTGTTCAGGTTGATGGTGTATCCTCCAAACCTTTGTTGACTCAAAATGGTGTCCCCCAGGGGTCCATATTGGGTCCCATTTTATTTACTATTTATATAAATGTCTTGTGTCAAAATGTAAATGATGCCAAATTCCACTTTTATGCAGATGACACTATTTTGTACTGTTCTGCTTCATCATTAACAAGTGCCATACAAAAGCTACAATCTGCTTTTAATGTCATTCAGAGTAATCTTAATCAATTAAGACTTGTGCTCAATTCTGACAAAACTAAATTGATGTGCTTTTCAAAATCAGGGAAGACAGATGATGCTTGTCAGATTGTTATACAAAATGAAAAAGTGATTGAACGAGTTTCAGTCTACAAGTACTTGGGATTTTACTTGGATGAAAATCTGTCTTTTAAATATCATATTGAGTGTCTTACAAAGAAACTCAGGGTCAAACTTGGTTTCTATTATAGAAACAAAAGTTGTTTCTCCTTTAATGCGAGAAAAAGACTGATTCAGGCAACTTTTGTATCAATACTTGACTATGGTGATATCTTATACATGCATGCAAATCTCTCCTCTCTGAAAATGCTGGATTCGGTGTATCATGCAGCATTAAGATTTGTAACAGATTTAGGTTTTCGTACTCATCACTGTAGTCTTTATGAGAGTGTTGGCTGGCCTTCTCTGTATAATCGTAGATGGGAACACTGGTATTGTTTTCTTTATAAGGCCGTCCTGTGTGACTTGCCTCCTTATTTGTGTTCTCTCTTGGTTCCTAAAGTCAACACCAGAAGCTGTCGTCTCAGGCACGATAGATTGATAATGTATACTATTCCTCGTACACGGACTGTCTTTGGGGAAAGTGCCTTCAGAGCATTCGCACCCTCGTCCTGGTATAAATTACAGAGTCATCTTAAATTGGATTATCTCCCAAGTATGGAAGATTTTAAAGCTAGGACTGTTTGACTACTGAATGCACATGTTCTCTCACCGAACGCAGCTGGGCTTTTGGCCTTAAGAGCAGGACCCCAGACTTTAATAGAGAAATAGAACAATCTGATATCATTGTGTTGCAGGAAACTTGGAATAGAGGAGACATGCCCACTGGTTGTCCTCTGGGGTATAGAGAAGTGGTTTTTCCATCCACGAAACTTAAGAATGTAAGCCAAGGCAGAGATTCAGGGGGGATGTTGATCTGGTACAAGGCAAACCTCACTCATTCAATAGAGTTAATCAAAAAAGGAAATTTTTCAATTTGGTTCAAAATAAAAAAAGAGGCTGTCTCCACAGACAAAGACCTATTCCTGTGCACAGCCTATATCCCCCCATCAGAGTCCCCTTACTACAACGAAAACACCTTTACCATTCTGGAAGACGAAATCAACTATTACCAGACACAGGGAAACGTGCTGATCTGTGGTGATCTCAACGCCAGAACAGGCACAGAACCTGACTTAATAAATACACATGGGGACAAACACATACCTGGCCAGATCAACATCCCCCCTCCTCCACATCAGCACAGAAACAATCTAGACAAAACAGTCAACAGAAATGGGCATCAACTGCTGCAGATGTGTCGCACGCTGGGTCTGTACATAGTCAACGGTCGGCTTCGAGGGGACTCCTTTGGTCTCTACACATACAGCTCTCCTCTTGGCAACAGCACAGTAGACTATAGTATTACAGACCTAGACCCCTCCTATCTAAGAGCATTCACCGTCAGCCCCCTAACGCCCCTATCAGATCACAGCAAAATCACCCTGTACATTAGGAAGAGCCCAACAGACCCCCATGTAGCAGAGCCCAGCAGACTCAACCCATCCAAACAGCCTTATAGGTGGACAAGTCATAGCAAAGATGACTACCAGAGAGCCATCGGGCACCCAACTATCCAAATGAAGTTGGACCATTTTCTCTCCACCTTATACACAATACACAATAAAGATGGCCTCAATCAGGCTGTTGGGGATATCAATGACATATTTGACAAAACAGCACTTCTGTCCAATCTTAGCAAACCTCATCATCACAGTTCAAACAAATCTACTCATGAAAAGTGGTTTGACTCTGACTGCAGGTGTCTGAGAAAAACACTCCGTAAATTATCCAATGAAAAACACCGGCAACCTGACAATCATGAGCTCCGCCTTCGTTATTGTGAATCATTGAAATTATACAGAAAAACACTAAGCACTAAAAAGAAGCAACACGAACAGCAACTCCTCGAAGAAATTGAAGAATCCATTGATTCAAATAATTTTTGGAAAAAATGGCATTCATTCAACAAATCACACAAAGAAGAATTGGCAATTCAAAATGGTGAAATTTGGAAAAAACACTTTGAAAATCTATACAGTACAATCACTCCGAATTCAGCCCAAAATAATCTGCTAAACAAATTAGAAACTCTTGAATCAGTCGTTAAAGACAACCAAAACCCATTAGATCATGAAATTAGTGAAGAGGAGCTACTGACCAAGATCCAGGCCCTGCAGCCAAGGAAGGCAAGTGGACCGGATCGCATCTTAAATGAAATGCTTCGGTTCGGCAGCCATAAAATCAAGACTGCCATACTGAAATTATTTAATATCATCTTGAACATCGGTCATTTTCCAGACACCTGGGGCCAAGGGATTATCACTCCAATCCATAAAAGTGGAGACAAGTATGAGCCCAACAACTACAGAGGCATATGTGTCAGCAGCAACCTGGGGAAGTTGTTCTGCAGCATCTTAAACAGCCGTCTGCAAAACTTCCTCAGTGAACATAATGTCCTGAGCAAGAGTCAGATTGGATTCACTCCACAACACAGAACCACTGACCACATCTACACCCTCCACACCCTCATCCAGAAACACGTCCACCACAACAAAAACAAAATCTTCTCTTGTTTTGTAGATTTCAAGAAAGCATTCGACTCAATTTGGCATCATGGTCTGTTTCTGAAACTACTAGAAAAAGGTATTGGGGGAAAAACCTATGATATAATCAAGACAACGTACATAAATAATCAATGCGCTGTAAAAATTGGAATCATGGAAACCGACTTCTTCCCCCAAAGTAGAGGGGTGAAGCAGGGCTGCAGTCTCAGCCCCACAATATTTATATTGATGATTTGGCCAAATCCCTGGTAGAGTCAGACATCCCTGGTCTCACCCTCTCTGACACTGAAGTCAAGTGTCTACTCTTTGCAGATGATCTAATCCTGCTCGCTCCATCTAAGGAGGCTTTACAAAAGCAATTAGATCATCTGCAAAAGTTCTGTCAGACCTGGGCCCTGACCATTAACCTGGACAAAACCAGAGTCATGGTCTTCCAGAAACGACCCAAGTGTCAGAAAGACCAACACAGGTTCCTCCTGGACTCTACAGACATACAACACACACACAACTACACATACCTGGGATTAAACATTACAGCCACAGGAAATTTCAATCTGGCCATTAACGATCTGCGAGACAAGGGCAGAAGAGCTTTCTGGTCCATTAAAAAATCCTCATGTATTGATATCCCTGTTAGAGTCTGGATGAAAATATTTAAATCGGTAATTGAACCTATTATACTATATGGTAGTGAGGTGTGGGGTCCTCTTGTAACCCAAGACTTTGAAAAATGGGACAAACACCCGATCGAAAGCCTGCATACCGAGATTTGCAAAAACATCCTCAAAGTCCATAGGAACACCCCCAATAACGGATGCAGAGCTGAATTAGGCCAATTTCCCCTTTTAATTCGGATCCAAAAAAGACTATTCTATCAACACCTCAAAGCCAGCGACCCCAACTCCTACCACTATAAAGCCCTGCAGTGCCAAGAGGAGAGCAAAGACAGGAGTCCCCTCAGCCAGCTGGTCCACAGGCTCAGCTCCACCAGCACCGAGCACCAAGACCACCCTCACACAATCCGGCCCCACCAAATTATAGAAAAACAAAAAGACAATTACATCAACTATTGGACATGTACAACCAAATCCCAAAGCAAACTGCAATGCTATTTGGCCCTAAACAAAGAATACTCCATGGCAGATTACTTGAGTTCAGTAACTGACCCCAGACTGAGGAAAACCTTGACTATGTACAGACTCAGCGGCCACAGCCTGGCTTTAGAGAGCGGCCGCCACAGACAGACCTGGCTGCCCAGAGACGAGCGCCTCTGTCAGCTCTGTCCACATAGACAGGTGGAGACAGAGCAGCACTTCCTGCTGCACTGTGGACGCATACACACACATCAGGACACAGACATACACTAACATCACACTAACAACACCCAACTTCACCCAACTCTCAGACCAGGACAAATTCTGTCATTTGTTAGGAGAACAAAGAGCCACTGCTCTAGAAGCAGCAAAATATGTTTGTGCCTGTCACAAAAAGAGAGAAGAGCTGCTCAACATGAGCTCCTCTATATGAGCAGCTGCTGCTGCTACTGTTGAGTTTTACCTGCTAAATGATATCAACACTGTTTGTTTATTAGTATCATCTGTATTATTATATTATCTGTTTATTTATTTATATTGTATGTTTATTTTACCATTTTTGTAATGCTTTGGCAATATTGTAATGACAGTCATGCCAATAAAGCTTGTGAAATTGAAATTGAGATGACATGATGACATGATGAGAGAGAGAGAGATGACATGATGACATGATGAGAGAGAGAGAGATGACATGATGACATGATGAGAGAGAGAGCGATGACATGATGACATGATGAGAGAGAGAGAGATGACATGATGACAGAGAGAGAGATGACATGATGACATGATGACAGAGAGATGACATGATGACAGAGAGAGAGAGAGAGAGAGAGAGAGGACATGATGACATGATGAGAGAGAGAGAGATGACATGATGACATGATGAGAGAGAGAGAGATGACATGATGACATGATGAGAGAGAGAGAGATGACATGATGACAGAGAGAGAGATGACATGATGACATGATGACAGAGAGATGACATGATGACAGAGAGAGAGAGAGAGAGAGGACATGATGACAGAGAGAGAGAGAGAAAAGTGGTTTGACTCTGACTGCAGGTGTCTGAGAAAAACACTCCGTAAATTATCCAATGAAAAACACCGGCAACCTGACAATCATGAGCTCCGCCTTCGTTATTGTGAATCATTGAAATTATACAGAAAAACACTAAGCACTAAAAAGAAGCAACACGAACAGCAACTCCTCGAAGAAATTGAAGAATCCATTGATTCAAATAATTTTTGGAAAAAATGGCATTCATTCAACAAATCACACAAAGAAGAATTGGCAATTCAAAATGGTGAAATTTGGAAAAAACACTTTGAAAATCTATACAGTACAATCACTCCGAATTCAGCCCAAAATAATCTGCTAAACAAATTAGAAACTCTTGAATCAGTCGTTAAAGACAACCAAAACCCATTAGATCATGAAATTAGTGAAGAGGAGCTACTGACCAAGATCCAGGCCCTGCAGCCAAGGAAGGCAAGTGGACCGGATCGCATCTTAAATGAAATGCTTCGGTTCGGCAGCCATAAAATCAAGACTGCCATACTGAAATTATTTAATATCATCTTGAACATCGGTCATTTTCCAGACACCTGGGGCCAAGGGATTATCACTCCAATCCATAAAAGTGGAGATAAGTATGAGCCCAACAACTACAGAGGCATATGTGTCAGCAGCAACCTGGGGAAGTTGTTCTGCAGCATCTTAAACAGCCGTCTGCAAAACTTCCTCAGTGAACATAATGTCCTGAGCAAGAGTCAGATTGGATTCACTCCACAACACAGAACCACTGACCACATCTACACCCTCCACACCCTCATCCAGAAACACGTCCACCACAACAAAAACAAAATCTTCTCTTGTTTTGTAGATTTCAAGAAAGCATTCGACTCAATTTGGCATCATGGTCTGTTTCTGAAACTACTAGAAAAAGGTATTGGGGGAAAAACCTATGATATAATCAAGACAATGTACATAAATAATCAATGCGCTGTAAAAATTGGATTCATGGAAACCGACCAAATCGCCTGTTTGGTTTTTGGTCATTTTCTCCAAAACCACCGGCCCGATTTCAACCAAACCTTCTGCGTTGGACTCCCCTCGGACCCCCAGATGATATATCCGAGTTTGGAGAAATTTGGAGAAATTTTAATTTTTGGTCAAAAAAAAAAAAAAAAATTGGTAAAAAAAAAAACCTGTCGTCTTTTTAAAATCGCCTGTTTGGTTTTTGGTCATTTTCTCCAAAACCACCGGCCCGATTTCAACCAAACCTTCTGCGTTGGACTCCCCTCGGACCCCCAGATGATAAATCCGAGTTTGGAGAAATTTTAATTTTTGGTCAAAAAAAAAAAAAAAATTGGTCAAAAAAAAACGACAGGCGCGTACCTGTCGTCTTTTTAAAATCGCCTGTTTGGTTTTTGGTCATTTTCTCCAAAACCACCGGCCCGATTTCAACCAAACCTTCTGCGTTGGACTCCCCTCGGACCCCCAGATGATATATTCGAGTTTGGAGAAATTTTAAATTTTCGTCAAAAAAAAAAAAAAATTTGGTCAAAAAAAAACGACAGGCGCGTATCTGTCGTCTTTTTAAAATCGCCTGTTTGGTTTTTGGTCATTTTCTCCAAAACCACCGGCCCGATTTCAACCAAACCTTCTGCGTTGGACTCCCCTCGGACCCCCAGATGATATATCCGAGTTTGGAGAAATTTGGAGAAATTTTAATTTTTGGTCAAAAAAAAAAAAAAAATTGGTCAAAAAAAAACGACAGGCGCGTACCTGTCGTCTTTTTAAAATCGCCTGTTTGGTTTTTGGTCATTTTCTCCAAAACCACCGGCCCGATTTCAACCAAACCTTCTGCGTTGGACTCCCCTCGGACCCCCAGATGATAAATCCGAGTTTGGAGAAATTTTAATTTTTGGTAAAAAAAAAAAAAAAATTGGTCAAAAAAAAAACGACAGGCGCGTACCTGTCGTCTTTTTAAAATCGCCTGTTTGGTTTTTGGTCATTTTCTCCAAAACCACCGGCCCGATTTCAACCAAACCTTCTGCGTTGGACTCCCCTCGGACCCCCAGATGATATATTCGAGTTTGGAGAAATTTTAAATTTTCGTCAAAAAAAAAAAAAAAAATTTGGTCAAAAAAAAAACGACAGGCGCGTACCTGTCGTCTTTTTAAAATCGCCTGTTTGGTTTTTGGTCATTTTCTCCAAAACCACCGGCCCGATTTCAACCAAACCTTCTGCGTTGGACTCCCCTCGGACCCCCAGATGATATATCCGAGTTTGGAGAAATTTGAATTTTTGGTCAAAAAAAAAAAAAAATTGGTCAAAAAAAACGACAGGCGCGTACCTGTCGTCTTTTTAAAATCGCCTGTTTGGTTTTTGGTCATTTTCTCCAAAACCACCGGCCCGATTTCAACCAAACCTTCTGCGTTGGACTCCCCTCGGACCCCCAGATGATATATCCGAGTTTGGAGAAATTTGGAGAAATTTTAATTTTTGGTCAAAAAAAAAAAATGGTCAAAAAAAAACGACAGGCGCGTACCTGTCGTCTTTTTAAAATCGCCTGTTTGGTTTTTGGTCATTTTCTCCAAAACCACCGGCCCGATTTCAACCAAACCTTCTGCGTTGGACTCCCCTCGGACCCCCAGATGATAAATCCGAGTTTGGAGAAATTTTAATTTTTGGTCAAAAAAAAAAAAAAAAATGGTCAAAAAAAAAACAACAGGCGCGTACCTGTCGTCTTTTTAAAATCGCCTGTTTGGTTTTTGGTCATTTTCTCCAAAACCACCGGCCCGATTTCAACCAAACCTTCTGCGTTGGACTCCCCTCGGACCCCCAGATGATATATTCGAGTTTGGAGAAATTTTAAATTTTCGTCAAAAAAAAAAAAAAATTTGGTCAAAAAAAAAACGACAGGCGCGTACCTGTCGTCTTTTTAAAATCGCCTGTTTGGTTTTTGGTCATTTTCTCCAAAACCACCGGCCCGATTTCAACCAAACCTTCTGCGTTGGACTCCCCTCGGACCCCCAGATGATAAATCCGAGTTTGGAGAAATTTTAATTTTTGGTCAAAAAAAAAAAAAAATTGGTCAAAAAAAAACGACAGGCGCGTACCTGTCGTCTTTTTAAAATCGCCTGTTTGGTTTTTGGTCATTTTCTCCAAAACCACCGGCCCGATTTCAACCAAACCTTCTGCGTTGGACTCCCCTCGGACCCCCAGATGATATATCCGAGTTTGGAGAAATTTTAATTTTTGGTCAAAAAAAAAAAAAAATTGGTAAAAAAAAAACGACAGGCGCGTACCTGTCGTCTTTTTAAAATCGCCTGTTTGGTTTTTGGTCATTTTCTCCAAAACCACTGGCCCGATTTCAACCAAACCTTCTGCGTTGGACTCCCCTCGGACCCCCAGATGATATATTCGAGTTTGGAGAAATTTTAAATTTTCGTCAGAAAAAAAAAGAAAATTTGGTCAAAAAAAAACGACAGGCGCGTACCTGTCGTCTTTTTAAAATCGCCTGTTTGGTTTTTGGTCATTTTCTCCAAAACCACCGGCCCGATTTCAACCAAACCTTCTGCGTTGGACTCCCCTCGGACCCCCAGATGATATATTCGAGTTTGTAGAAATTTTAAATTTTCGTCAAAAAAAAAAAAAAATTTGGTCAAAAAAAAAACGACAGGCGCGTACCTGTCGTCTTTTTAAAATCGCCTGTTTGGTTTTTGGTCATTTTCTCCAAAACCACCGGCCCGATTTCAACCAAACCTTCTGCGTTGGACTCCCCTCGGACCCCCAGATGATATATCCGAGTTTGGAGAAATTTGGGGAAATTTTAATTTTTGGTCAAAAAAAAAAAAAAAAATTGGTAAAAAAAAAAACCTGTCGTCTTTTTAAAATCGCCTGTTTGGTTTTTGGTCATTTTCTCCAAAACCACCGGCCCGATTTCAACCAAACCTTCTGCGTTGGACTCCCCTCGGACCCCCAGATGATATATCCGAGTTTGGAGAAATTTTAATTTTTGGTCAAAAAAAAAAAAAAATGGTCAAAAAAAACGACAGGCGCGTACCTGTCGTCTTTTTAAAATCGCCTGTTTGGTTTTTGGTCATTTTCTCCAAAACCACCGGCCCGATTTCAACCAAACCTTCTGCGTTGGACTCCCCTCGGACCCCCAGATGATATATCCGAGTTTGGAGAAATTTTAATTTTTGGTCAAAAAAAAAAAAAAAATGGTCAAAAAAAACGACAGGCGCGTACCTGTCGTCTTTTTAAAATCGCCTGTTTGGTTTTTGGTCATTTTCTCCAAAACCACCGGCCCGATTTCAACCAAACCTTCTGCGTTGGACTCCCCTCGGACCCCCAGATGATAAATCCGAGTTTGGAGAAATTTTAATTTTTGGTCAAAAAAAAAAAAAAATTGGTCAAAAAAAAACGACAGGCGCGTACCTGTCGTCTTTTTAAAATCGCCTGTTTGGTTTTTGGTAATTTTCTCCAAAACCACCGGCCCGATTTCAACCAAACCTTCTGCGTTGGACTCCCCTCGGACCCCCAGATGATATATCCGAGTTTGGAGAAATTTGGAGAAATTTTAATTTTTGGTCAAAAAAAAAAAAAAAATTTGGTAAAAAAAAAAACGACAGGCGCGTACCTGTCGTCTTTTTAAAATCGCCTGTTTGGTTTTTGGTCATTTTCTCCAAAACCACCGGCCCGATTTCAACCAAACCTTCTGCGTTGGCCTCCCCTCGGACCCCCAGATGATATATCCGAGTTTGGAGAAATTTGGAGAAATTTTAATTTTTGGTCAAAAAAAAAAAAAAAATTGGTAAAAAAAAAAACCTGTCGTCTTTTTAAAATCGCCTGTTTGGTTTTTGGTCATTTTCTCCAAAACCACCGGCCCGATTTCAACCAAACCTTCTGCGTTGGACTCCCCTCGGACCCCCAGATGATATATTCGAGTTTGGAGAAATTTTAAATTTTCGTCAAAAAAAAAAAAAATTTGGTCAAAAAAAAACGACAGGCGCGTACCTGTCGTCTTTTTAAAATCGCCTGTTTGGTTTTTGGTCATTTTCTCCAAAACCACCGGCCCGATTTCAACCAAACCTTCTGCGTTGGACTCCCCTCGGACCCCCAGATGATATATTCGAGTTTGGAGAAATTTTAAATTTTCGTCAAAAAAAAAAAAAAATTTGGTCAAAAAAAAACGACAGGCGCGTACCTGTCGTCTTTTTAAAATCGCCTGTTTGGTTTTTGGTCATTTTCTCCAAAACCACCGGCCCGATTTCAACCAAACCTTCTGCGTTGGACTCCCCTCGGACCCCCAGATGATATATCCGAGTTTGGAGAAATTTTAATTTTTGGTCAAAAAAAAAAAAAAATTGGTGAAAAAAAAACGACAGGCGCGTACCTGTCGTCTTTTTAAAATCGCCTGTTTGGTTTTTGGTCATTTTCTCCAAAACCACCCGCCCGATTTCAACCAAACCTTCTGCGTTGGACTCCCCTCGGACCCCCAGATGATATATCCGAGTTTGGAGAAATTTGGAGAAATTTTAATTTTTGGTCAAAAAAAAAAAAAAATTGGTCAAAAAAAAACGACAGGCGCGTACCTGTCGTCTTTTTAAAATCGCCTGTTTGGTTTTTGGTCATTTTCTCCAAAACCACCGGCCCGATTTCAACCAAACCTTCTGCGTTGGACTCCCCTCGGACCCCCAGATGATATATCCGAGTTTGGAGAAATTTAAATTTTTGGTCAAAAAAAAAAAAAATATTTGGTCAAAAAAAAATCGCCTGTTTGGTTTTTGGTCATTTTCTCCAAAACCACCGGCCCGATTTCAACCAAACCTTCTGCGTTGGACTCCCCTCGGACCCCCAGATGATATATCCGAGTTTGGAGAAATTTTAATTTTTGGTCAAAAAAAAAAAATTTTGGTCAAAAAAAGACGACAGGCGCGTACCTGTCGTCTTTTGAAAATCGCCTGTTTGGTTTATGGTCATTTTCTCCAAAACCACCGGCCCGATTTCAACCAAACCTTCTGCGTTGGACTCCCCTCGGACCCCCAGATGATATATCCGAGTTTGGAGAAATTTGGAGAAATTTTAATTTTTGGTCAAAAAAAAAAAAAATTTGGTCAAAAAAAGACGACAGGCGCGTACCTGTCGTCTTTTTAAAATCGCCTGTTTGGTTTTTGGTCATTTTCTCCAAAACCACCGGCCCGATTTCAACCAAACCTTCTGCGTTGGACTCCCCTCGGACCCCCAGATGATATATCCGAGTTTGGAGAAATTTGGAGAAATTTTAATTTTTGGTCAAAAAAAAAAAAAAAATTGGTCAAAAAAAGACGACAGGCGCGTACCTGTCGTCTTTTGAAAATCGCCTGTTTGGTTTTTGGTCATTTTCTCCAAAACCACCGGCCCGATTTCAACCAAACCTTCTGCGTTGGACTCCCCTCGGACCCCCAGATGATATATCCGAGTTTGGAGAAATTTTGAGAAATTTTAATTTTTGGTCAAAAAAAAAAAAAAATTTGGTCAAAAAAAGACGACAGGCGCGTACCTGTCGTCTTTTTAAAATCGCCTGTTTGGTTTTTGGTCAATTTCTCCAAAACCACCGGCCCGATTTCAACCAAACCTTCTGCGTTGGACTCCCCTCGGACCCCCAGATGATATATCCGAGTTTGGAGAAATTTTGAGAAATTTTAATTTTTGGTCAAAAAAAAAAAAAAAATTGGTCAAAAAAAGACGACAGGCGCGTACCTGTCGTCTTTTTAAAATCGCCTGTTTGGTTTTTGGTCATTTTCTCCAAAACCACCGGCCCGATTTCAACCAAACCTTCTGCGTTGGACTCCCCTCGGACCCCCAGATGATATATCCGAGTTTGGAGAAATTTTAATTTTTGGTCAAAAAAAAAAAAAAAAAAATGTAAAAAAAAGACGACAGGCGCGTACCTGTCGTCTTTTTAAAATCGCCTGTTTGGTTTTTGGTCATTTTCTCCAAAACCACCGGCCCGATTTCAACCAAACCTTCTGCGTTGGACTCCCCTCGGACCCCCAGATGATATATCCGAGTTTGGAGAAATTTGGAGAAATTTTAATTTTTGGTCAAAAAAAAAAAAAATTTGGTCAAAAAAAGACGACAGGCGCGTACCTGTCGTCTTTTTAAAATCGCCTGTTTGGTTTTTGGTCATTTTCTCCAAAACCACCGGCCCGATTTCAACCAAACCTTCTGCGTTGGACTCCCCTCGGACCCCAGATGATATATCCGAGTTTGGAGAAATTATAATTTTTGGTCAAAAAAAAAAAAAAAATTTGGTCAAAAAAAGACGACAGGCGCGTACCTGTCGTCTTTTTAAAATCGCCTGTTTGGTTTTTGGTCATTTTCTCCAAAACCACCGGCCCGATTTCAACCAAACCTTCTGCGTTGGACTCCCCTCGGACCCCCAGATGATATATCCGAGTTTGGAGAAATTTTAATTTTTGGTCAAAAAAAAAAAAAAAATTGGTCAAAAAAAGACGACAGGCGCGTACCTGTCGTCTTTTTAAAATCGCCTGTTTGGTTTTTGGTCATTTTCTCCAAAACCACCGGCCCGATTTCAACCAAACCTTCTGCGTTGGACTCCCCTCGGACCCCCAGATGATATATCCGAGTTTGGAGAAATTTTAATTTTTGGTCAAAAAAAAAAAAAAAATTGGTCAAAAAAAGACGACAGGCGCGTACCTGTCGTCTTTTTAAAATCGCCTGTTTGGTTTTTGGTCATTTTCTCCAAAACCACCGGCCCGATTTCAACCAAACCTTCTGCGTTGGACTCCCCTCGGACCCCCAGATGATATATCCGAGTTTGGAGAAATTTTAATTTTTGGTCAAAAAAAAAAAAAAAATTGGTCAAAAAAAGACGACAGGCGCGTACCTGTCGTCTTTTTAAAATCGCCTGTTTGGTTTTTGGTCATTTTCTCCAAAACCACCGGCCCGATTTCAACCAAACCTTCTGCGTTGGACTCCCCTCGGACCCCCAGATGATATATCCGAGTTTGGAGAAATTTTAATTTTTGGTCAAAAAAAAAAAAAAAATTGGTCAAAAAAAGACGACAGGCGCGTACCTGTCGTCTTTTTAAAATCGCCTGTTTGGTTTTTGGTCATTTTCTCCAAAACCACCGGCCCGATTTCAACCAAACCTTCTGCGTTGGACTCCCCTCGGACCCCCAGATGATATATCCGAGTTTGGAGAAATTTGGAGAAATTTAATTTTTGGTCAAAAAAAAAAAAAAAATTGGTCAAAAAAAGACGACAGGCGCGTACCTGTCGTCTTTTTAAAATCGCCTGTTTGGTTTTTGGTCATTTTCTCCAAAACCACCGGCCCGATTTCAACCAAACCTTCTGCGTTGGACTCCCCTCGGACCCCCAGATGATATATCCGAGTTTGGAGAAATTTTAATTTTTGGTCAAAAAAAAAAAAAAAATTGGTCAAAAAAAGACGACAGGCGCGTACCTGTCGTCTTTTTAAAATCGCCTGTTTGGTTTTTGGTCATTTTCTCCAAAACCACCGGCCCGATTTCAACCAAACCTTCTGCGTTGGACTCCCCTCGGACCCCCAGATGATATATCCGAGTTTGGAGAAATTTTAATTTTTGGTCAAAAAAAAAAAAAAAATTGGTCAAAAAAAGACGACAGGCGCGTACCTGTCGTCTTTTTAAAATCGCCTGTTTGGTTTTTGGTCATTTTCTCCAAAACCACCGGCCCGATTTCAACCAAACCTTCTGCGTTGGACTCCCCTCGGACCCCCAGATGATATATCCGAGTTTGGAGAAATTTTAATTTTTGGTCAAAAAAAAAAAAAAAATTGGTCAAAAAAAGACGACAGGCGCGTACCTGTCGTCTTTTTAAAATCGCCTGTTTGGTTTTTGGTCATTTTCTCCAAAACCACCGGCCCGATTTCAACCAAACCTTCTGCGTTGGACTCCCCTCGGACCCCCAGATGATATATCCGAGTTTGGAGAAATTTTAATTTTTGGTCAAAAAAAAAAAAAAAATTGGTCAAAAAAAGACGACAGGCGCGTACCTGTCGTCTTTTTAAAATCGCCTGTTTGGTTTTTGGTCATTTTCTCCAAAACCACCGGCCCGATTTCAACCAAACCTTCTGCGTTGGACTCCCCTCGGACCCCCAGATGATATATCCGAGTTTGGAGAAATTTTAATTTTTGGTCAAAAAAAAAAAAAAATTTGGTCAAAAAAAGACGACAGGCGCGTACCTGTCGTCTTTTTAAAATCGCCTGTTTGGTTTTTGGTCATTTTCTCCAAAACCACCGGCCCGATTTCAACCAAACCTTCTGCGTTGGACTCCCCTCGGACCCCCAGATGATATATCCGAGTTTGGAGAAATTTGGAGAAATTTTAATTTTTGGTCAAAAAAAAAAAAAAAATTGGTCAAAAAAAGACGACAGGCGCGTACCTGTCGTCTTTTTAAAATCGCCTGTTTGGTTTTTGGTCATTTTCTCCAAAACCACCGGCCCGATTTCAACCAAACCTTCTGCGTTGGACTCCCCTCGGACCCCCAGATGATATATCCGAGTTTGGAGAAATTTGAGAAATTTAATTTTTGGTCAAAAAAAAAAAAAAAATTGGTCAAAAAAAGACGACAGGCGCGTACCTGTCGTCTTTTTAAAATCGCCTGTTTGGTTTTTGGTCATTTTCTCCAAAACCACCGGCCCGATTTCAACCAAACCTTCTGCGTTGGACTCCCCTCGGACCCCCAGATGATATATCCGAGTTTGGAGAAATTTTAATTTTTGGTCAAAAAAAAAAAAAAATTGGTCAAAAAAAGACGACAGGCGCGTACCTGTCGTCTTTTTAAAATCGCCTGTTTGGTTTTTGGTCATTTTCTCCAAAACCACCGGCCCGATTTCAACCAAACCTTCTGCGTTGGACTCCCCTCGGACCCCCAGATGATATATCCGAGTTTGGAGAAATTTGAGAAATTTTAATTTTTGGTCAAAAAAAAAAAAAAAATTGGTCAAAAAAAAACGACAGGCGCGTACCTGTCGTCTTTTTAAAATCGCCTGTTTGGTTTTTGGTCATTTTCTCCAAAACCACCGGCCCGATTTCAACCAAACCTTCTGCGTTGGACTCCCCTCGGACCCCCAGATGATATATCCGAGTTTGGAGAAATTTTAATTTTTGGTCAAAAAAAAAAAAAAAATTGGTCAAAAAAAGACGACAGGCGCGTACCTGTCGTCTTTTTAAAATCGCCTGTTTGGTTTTTGGTCATTTTCTCCAAAACCACCGGCCCGATTTCAACCAAACCTTCTGCGTTGGACTCCCCTCGGACCCCCAGATGATATATCCGAGTTTGGAGAAATTTTAATTTTTGGTCAAAAAAAAAAAAAAAATTGGTCAAAAAAAGACGACAGGCGCGTACCTGTCGTCTTTTTAAAATCGCCTGTTTGGTTTTTGGTCATTTTCTCCAAAACCACCGGCCCGATTTCAACCAAACCTTCTGCGTTGGACTCCCCTCGGACCCCCAGATGATATATCCGAGTTTGGAGAAATTTTAATTTTTGGTCAAAAAAAAAAAAAAAATTGGTCAAAAAAAGACGACAGGCGCGTACCTGTCGTCTTTTTAAAATCGCCTGTTTGGTTTTTGGTCATTTTCTCCAAAACCACCGGCCCGATTTCAACCAAACCTTCTGCGTTGGACTCCCCTCGGACCCCCAGATGATATATCCGAGTTTGGAGAAATTTTAATTTTTGGTCAAAAAAAAAAAAAAAATTGGTCAAAAAAAGACGACAGGCGCGTACCTGTCGTCTTTTTAAAATCGCCTGTTTGGTTTTTGGTCATTTTCTCCAAAACCACCGGCCCGATTTCAACCAAACCTTCTGCGTTGGACTCCCCTCGGACCCCCAGATGATATATCCGAGTTTGGAGAAATTTTAATTTTTGGTCAAAAAAAAAAAAAAATTTGGTCAAAAAAAGACGACAGGCGCGTACCTGTCGTCTTTTTAAAATCGCCTGTTTGGTTTTTGGTCATTTTCTCCAAAACCACCGGCCCGATTTCAACCAAACCTTCTGCGTTGGACTCCCCTCGGACCCCCAGATGATATATCCGAGTTTGGAGAAATTTGAGAAATTTTAATTTTTGGTCAAAAAAAAAAAAAAAATTGGTCAAAAAAAGACGACAGGCGCGTACCTGTCGTCTTTTTAAAATCGCCTGTTTGGTTTTTGGTCATTTTCTCCAAAACCACCGGCCCGATTTCAACCAAACCTTCTGCGTTGGACTCCCCTCGGACCCCCAGATGATATATCCGAGTTTGGAGAAATTTTAATTTTTGGTCAAAAAAAAAAAAAAATTTGGTCAAAAAAAGACGACAGGCGCGTACCTGTCGTCTTTTTAAAATCGCCTGTTTGGTTTTTGGTCATTTTCTCCAAAACCACCGGCCCGATTTCAACCAAACCTTCTGCGTTGGACTCCCCTCGGACCCCCAGATGATATATCCGAGTTTGGAGAAATTGAAATTTAATTTTTGGTCAAAAAAAAAAAAAAAATTGGTCAAAAAAAGACGACAGGCGCGTACCTGTCGTCTTTTTAAAATCGCCTGTTTGGTTTTTGGTCATTTTCTCCAAAACCACCGGCCCGATTTCAACCAAACCTTCTGCGTTGGACTCCCCTCGGACCCCCAGATGATATATCCGAGTTTGGAGAAATTTTAATTTTTGGTCAAAAAAAAAAAAAAATTTGGTCAAAAAAAGACGACAGGCGCGTACCTGTCGTCTTTTTAAAATCGCCTGTTTGGTTTTTGGTCATTTTCTCCAAAACCACCGGCCCGATTTCAACCAAACCTTCTGCGTTGGACTCCCCTCGGACCCCCAGATGATATATCCGAGTTTGGAGAAATTTTAATTTTTGGTCAAAAAAAAAAAAAAAATTGGTCAAAAAAAGACGACAGGCGCGTACCTGTCGTCTTTTTAAAATCGCCTGTTTGGTTTTTGGTCATTTTCTCCAAAACCACCGGCCCGATTTCAACCAAACCTTCTGCGTTGGACTCCCCTCGGACCCCCAGATGATATATCCGAGTTTGGAGAAATTTGGAGAAATTTTAATTTTTGGTCAAAAAAAAAAAAAAAATTGGTCAAAAAAAGACGACAGGCGCGTACCTGTCGTCTTTTTAAAATCGCCTGTTTGGTTTTTGGTCATTTTCTCCAAAACCACCGGCCCGATTTCAACCAAACCTTCTGCGTTGGACTCCCCTCGGACCCCCAGATGATATATCCGAGTTTGGAGAAATTTGAGAAATTTTAATTTTTTGTCAAAAAAAAAAAAAAAATTGGTCAAAAAAAGACGACAGGCGCGTACCTGTCGTCTTTTTAAAATCGCCTGTTTGGTTTTTGGTCATTTTCTCCAAAACCACCGGCCCGATTTCAACCAAACCTTCTGCGTTGGACTCCCCTCGGACCCCCAGATGATATATCCGAGTTTGGAGAAATTTTAATTTTTGGTCAAAAAAAAAAAAAAATTGGTCAAAAAAAGACGACAGGCGCGTACCTGTCGTCTTTTTAAAATCGCCTGTTTGGTTTTTGGTCATTTTCTCCAAAACCACCGGCCCGATTTCAACCAAACCTTCTGCGTTGGACTCCCCTCGGACCCCCAGATGATATATCCGAGTTTGGAGAAATTTTAATTTTTGGTCAAAAAAAAAAAAAAATTTGGTCAAAAAAAGACGACAGGCGCGTACCTGTCGTCTTTTTAAAATCGCCTGTTTGGTTTTTGGTCATTTTCTCCAAAACCACCGGCCCGATTTCAACCAAACCTTCTGCGTTGGACTCCCCTCGGACCCCCAGATGATATATCCGAGTTTGGAGAAATTTTAATTTTTGGTCAAAAAAAAAAAAAAATTTGGTCAAAAAAAGACGACAGGCGCGTACCTGTCGTCTTTTTAAAATCGCCTGTTTGGTTTTTGGTCATTTTCTCCAAAACCACCGGCCCGATTTCAACCAAACCTTCTGCGTTGGACTCCCCTCGGACCCCCAGATGATATATCCGAGTTTGGAGAAATTTGAGAAATTTAATTTTTGGTCAAAAAAAAAAAAAAAATTGGTCAAAAAAAGACGACAGGCGCGTACCTGTCGTCTTTTTAAAATCGCCTGTTTGGTTTTTGGTCATTTTCTCCAAAACCACCGGCCCGATTTCAACCAAACCTTCTGCGTTGGACTCCCCTCGGACCCCCAGATGATATATCCGAGTTTGGAGAAATTTGAGAAATTTTAATTTTTGGTCAAAAAAAAAAAAAAAATTGGTCAAAAAAAGACGACAGGCGCGTACCTGTCGTCTTTTTAAAATCGCCTGTTTGGTTTTTGGTCATTTTCTCCAAAACCACCGGCCCGATTTCAACCAAACCTTCTGCGTTGGACTCCCCTCGGACCCCCAGATGATATATCCGAGTTTGGAGAAATTTTAATTTTTGGTCAAAAAAAAAAAAAAAATTGGTCAAAAAAAGACGACAGGCGCGTACCTGTCGTCTTTTTTAAATCGCCTGTTTGGTTTTTGGTCATTTTCTCAAACCACCGGCCCGATTTCAACCAAACCTTCTGCGTTGGACTCCCCTCGGACCCCAGATGTTATCCGAGTTTGGAGAAATTTTAATTTTTGGTCAAAAAAAAAAAAAATTTGGTCAAAAAAAGACGACAGGCGCGTACCTGTCGTCTTTTTAAAATCGCCTGTTTGGGTTTTTGGTCATTTTCTCCAAAACCACCGGCCCGATTTCAACCAAACCTTCTGCGTTGGACTCCCCTCGGACCCCCAGATGATATATCCGAGTTTGGAGAAATTTAATTTTGGTCAAAAAAAAAAAAAAATTGTAAAAAAAGACGACAGGCGCGTACCTGTCGTCTTTTTAAAATCGCCTGTTTGGTTTTTGGTCATTTTCTCCAAAACCACGGCCCGATTTCAACCAAACCTTCTGCGTTGGACTCCCCTCGGACCCCCAGATGATATATCCGAGTTTGGAGAAATTTTAATTTTTGGTCAAAAAAAAAAAAAAAAAATTGTCAAAAAAAGACGACAGGCGCGTACCTGTCGTCTTTTAAAATCGCCTGTTTGGTTTTTGGTCATTTTCTCCAAAACCACCGGCCCGATTTCAACCAAACCTTCTGCGTTGGACTCCCCTCGGACCCCAGATGATATATCCGAGTTTGGAGAAATTTGAGAAATTTAATTTTTGGTCAAAAAAAAAAAAAAAATGGTCAAAAAAAAACGACAGGCGCGTACCTGTCGTCTTTTTAAAATCGCCTGTTTGGTTTTTGGTCATTTTCTCCAAAACCACCGGCCCGATTTCAACCAAACCTTCTGCGTTGGACTCCCCTCGGACCCCCAGATGATATATCCGAGTTTGGAGAAATGTGGAGAAATTTTAATTTTTGGTCAAAAAAAAAAAAAATTTGGTCAAAAAAAGACGACAGGCGCGTACCTGTCGTCTTTTTAAAATCGCCTGTTTGGTTTTTGGTCATTTTCTCCAAAACCACCGGCCCGATTTCAACCAAACCTTCTGCGTTGGACTCCCCTCGGACCCCCAGATGATATATCCGAGTTTGGAGAAATTTTAATTTTTGGTCAAAAAAAAAAAAAAAATTGGTCAAAAAAAGACGACAGGCGCGTACCTGTCGTCTTTTTAAAATCGCCTGTTTGGTTTTTGGTCATTTTCTCCAAAACCACCGGCCCGATTTCAACCAAACCTTCTGCGTTGGACTCCCCTCGGACCCCCAGATGATATATCCGAGTTTGGAGAAATTTAAATTTTTGGTCAAAAAAAAAAAAAAATTTGGTCAAAAAAAGACGACAGGCGCGTACCTGTCGTCTTTTTAAAATCGCCTGTTTGGTTTTTGGTCATTTTCTCCAAAACCACCGGCCCGATTTCAACCAAACCTTCTGCGTTGGACTCCCCTCGGACCCCCAGATGATATATCCGAGTTTGGAGAAATTTTGAGAAATTTTAATTTTTGGTCAAAAAAAAAAAAAAATTGGTCAAAAAAAGACGACAGGCGCGTACCTGTCGTCTTTTTAAAATCGCCTGTTTGGTTTTTGGTCATTTTCTCCAAAACCACCGGCCCGATTTCAACCAAACCTTCTGCGTTGGACTCCCCTCGGACCCCCAGATGATATATCCGAGTTTGGAGAAATTTTAATTTTTGGTCAAAAAAAGAAAAAAAAAATTGTCAAAAAAAAACGACAGGCGCGTACCTGTCGTCTTTTTAAAATCGCCTGTTTGGTTTTTGGTCATTTTCTCCAAAACCACCGGCCCGATTTCAACCAAACCTTCTGCGTTGGACTCCCCTCGGACCCCCAGATGATATATCCGAGTTTGGAGAAATTTTAATTTTTGGTCAAAAAAAAAAAAAAATTTGGTCAAAAAACGACGACAGGCGCGTACCTGTCGTCTTTTTAAAATCGCCTGTTTGGTTTTTGGTCATTTTCTCCAAAACCACCGGCCCGATTTCAACCAAACCTTCTGCGTTGGACTCCCCTCGGACCCCCAGATGATATATCCGAGTTTGGAGAAATTTTAATTTTTGGTCAAAAAAAAAAAAAAATTTGGTCAAAAAAAGACGACAGGCGCGTACTTGTCGTCTTTTGAAAATCGCCTGTTTGGTTTTTGGTCATTTTCTCCCAAACCACCGGCCCGATTTCAACCAAACCTTCTGCGTTGGACTCCCCTCGGACCCCCAGATGATATATCCGAGTTTGGAGAAATTTTGAGAAATTTTAATTTTTGGTCAAAAAAAAAAAAAAATTTGGTCAAAAAAAGACGACAGGCGCGTACCTGTCGTCTTTTTAAAATCGCCTGTTTGGTTTTTGGTCATTTTCTCCAAAACCACCGGCCCGATTTCAACCAAACCTTCTGCGTTGGACTCCCCTCAGACCCCCAGATGATATATCCGAGTTTGGAGAAATTTTAATTTTTGGTCAAAAAAAAAAAAAAAAATTGGTCAAAAAAAGACGACAGGCGCGTACCTGTCGTCTTTTTAAAATCGCCTGTTTGGTTTTTGGTCATTTTCTCCAAAACCACCGGCCCAATTTCAACCAAACCTTCTGCGTTGGACTCCCCTCGGACCCCCAGATGATATATCCGAGTTTGGAGAAATTTTAATTTTTGGTCAAAAAAAAAAAAAAATTTGGTCAAAAAACGACGACAGGCGCGTACCTGTCGTCTTTTGAAAATCGCCTGTTTGGTTTTTGGTCATTTTCTCCAAAACCACCGGCCCGATTTCAACCAAACCTTCTGCGTTGGACTCCCCTCGGACCCCCAGATGATATATCCGAGTTTGGAGAAATTTTGAGAAATTTTAATTTTTGGTCAAAAAAAAAAAAAATTTGGTCAAAAAAAGACGACAGGCGCGTACCTGTCGTCTTTTGAAAATCGCCTGTTTGGTTTTTGGTCATTTTCTCCAAAACCACCGGCCCGATTTCAACCAAACCTTCTGCGTTGGACTCCCCTCGGACCCCCAGATGATATATCCGAGTTTGGAGAAATTTTAATTTTTGGTCAAAAAAAAAAAAAAATTTGGTCAAAAAACGACGACAGGCGCGTACCTGTCGTCTTTTGAAAATCGCCTGTTTGGTTTTTGGTCATTTTCTCCAAAACCACCGGCCCGATTTCAACCAAACCTTCTGCGTTGGACTCCCCTCGGACCCCCAGATGATATATCCGAGTTTGGAGAAATTTTGAGAAATTTTAATTTTTGGTCAAAAAAAAAAAAAATTTGGTCAAAAAAAGACGACAGGCGCGTACCTGTCGTCTTTTGAAAATCGCCTGTTTGGTTTTTGGTCATTTTCTCCCAAACCACCGGCCCGATTTCAACCAAACCTTCTGCGTTGGACTCCCCTCGGACCCCCAGATGATATATCCGAGTTTGGAGAAATTTTGAGAAATTTTAATTTTTGGTCAAAAAAAAAAAAAAATTTGGTCAAAAAAAGACGACAGGCGCGTACCTGTCGTCTTTTTAAAATCGCCTGTTTGGTTTTTGGTCATTTTCTCCAAAACCACCGGCCCGATTTCAACCAAACCTTCTGCGTTGGACTCCCCTCAGACCCCCAGATGATATATCCGAGTTTGGAGAAATTTTAATTTTTGGTCAAAAAAAAAAAAAAAAATTGGTCAAAAAAAGACGACAGGCGCGTACCTGTCGTCTTTTTAAAATCGCCTGTTTGGTTTTTGGTCATTTTCTCCAAAACCACCGGCCCGATTTCAACCAAACCTTCTGCGTTGGACTCCCCTCGGACCCCCAGATGATATATCCGAGTTTGGAGAAATTTTAATTTTTGGTCAAAAAAAAAAAAAATTTGGTCAAAAAACGACGACAGGCGCGTACCTGTCGTCTTTTGAAAATCGCCTGTTTGGTTTTTGGTCATTTTCTCCAAAACCACCGGCCCGATTTCAACCAAACCTTCTGCGTTGGACTCCCCTCGGACCCCCAGATGATATATCCGAGTTTGGAGAAATTTTGAGAAATTTTAATTTTTGGTCAAAAAAAAAAAAAATTTGGTCAAAAAAAGACGACAGGCGCGTACCTGTCGTCTTTTGAAAATCGCCTGTTTGGTTTTTGGTCATTTTCTCCAAAACCACCGGCCCGATTTCAACCAAACCTTCTGCGTTGGACTCCCCTCGGACCCCCAGATGATATATCCGAGTTTGGAGAAATTTTAATTTTTGGTCAAAAAAAAAAAAATTTTGGTCAAAAAAAGACGACAGGCGCGTACCTGTCGTCTTTTTAAAATCGCCTGTTTGGTTTTTGGTCATTTTCTCCAAAACCACCGGCCCGATTTCAACCAAACCTTCTGCGTTGGACTCCCCTCGGACCCCCAGATGATATATCCGAGTTTGGAGAAATTTTAATTTTTGGTCAAAAAAAAAAAAAAAATTGTAAAAAAAAGACGACAGGCGCGTACCTGTCGTCTTTTTAAAATCGCCTGTTTGGTTTTTGGTCATTTTCTCCAAAACCACGGCCCGATTTCAACCAAACCTTCTGCGTTGGACTCCCCTCGGACCCCCAGATGATATATCCGAGTTTGGAGAAATTTTAATTTTTGGTCAAAAAAAAAAAAAAAAAAATTGTCAAAAAAAGACGACAGGCGCGTACCTGTCGTCTTTTTAAAATCGCCTGTTTGGTTTTTGGTCATTTTCTCCAAAACCACCGGCCCGATTTCAACCAAACCTTCTGCGTTGGACTCCCCTCGGACCCCCAGATGATATATCCGAGTTTGGAGAAATTTTGAGAAATTTTAATTTTTGGTCAAAAAAAAAAAAAAAAATGGTCAAAAAAAAACGACAGGCGCGTACCTGTCGTCTTTTTAAAATCGCCTGTTTGGTTTTTGGTCATTTTCTCCAAAACCACCGGCCCGATTTCAACCAAACCTTCTGCGTTGGACTCCCCTCGGACCCCCAGATGATATATCCGAGTTTGGAGAAATGTGGAGAAATTTTAATTTTTGGTCAAAAAAAAAAAAAATTTGGTCAAAAAAAGACGACAGGCGCGTACCTGTCGTCTTTTTAAAATCGCCTGTTTGGTTTTTGGTCATTTTCTCCAAAACCACCGGCCCGATTTCAACCAAACCTTCTGCGTTGGACTCCCCTCGGACCCCCAGATGATATATCCGAGTTTGGAGAAATTTTAATTTTTGGTCAAAAAAAAAAAAAAAATTGGTCAAAAAAAGACGACAGGCGCGTACCTGTCGTCTTTTTAAAATCGCCTGTTTGGTTTTTGGTCATTTTCTCCAAAACCACCGGCCCGATTTCAACCAAACCTTCTGCGTTGGACTCCCCTCGGACCCCCAGATGATATATCCGAGTTTGGAGAAATTTAAATTTTTGGTCAAAAAAAAAAAAAAATTTGGTCAAAAAAAGACGACAGGCGCGTACCTGTCGTCTTTTTAAAATCGCCTGTTTGGTTTTTGGTCATTTTCTCCAAAACCACCGGCCCGATTTCAACCAAACCTTCTGCGTTGGACTCCCCTCGGACCCCCAGATGATATATCCGAGTTTGGAGAAATTTTGAGAAATTTTAATTTTTGGTCAAAAAAAAAAAAAAATTGGTCAAAAAAAGACGACAGGCGCGTACCTGTCGTCTTTTTAAAATCGCCTGTTTGGTTTTTGGTCATTTTCTCCAAAACCACCGGCCCGATTTCAACCAAACCTTCTGCGTTGGACTCCCCTCGGACCCCCAGATGATATATCCGAGTTTGGAGAAATTTTAATTTTTGGTCAAAAAAAGAAAAAAAAAATTGTCAAAAAAAAACGACAGGCGCGTACCTGTCGTCTTTTTAAAATCGCCTGTTTGGTTTTTGGTCATTTTCTCCAAAACCACCGGCCCGATTTCAACCAAACCTTCTAGTCAGGGAGCCACAGGCTCAAAAGCTCAAGGAAATGGGTTGAACCTGACATCGTCCGTTATACTTTTTATTTGTGTTTTTTCTGTTAACTTTGACACTAAGGAACAATAATTGAGGGGTCTGCTCTGCCGGAAATATCGCGAAAAAAAATTGTGGCCATTTCACTGTATGCACCCTTTATTTTTCGACAGGAAATTGTAAAAAATGATTTTTTTCTTCAAATCCTCAGTGGGCTGGGTAGGCTGTCAATGAATGCATTTCAGATACACAGAACACATGTGGTGACAACATCCACTGAAAAAATAACTCTTAAAACACATTTCTACATGATTTTGTATCAATTTTATGGAAAAAAATTAGGCGTTTTCTCACTTTTTCCCAATATTTTCATCTTTACTTCATTGGCAATCAACTATGGGTCCAGGTTATGACATCAGTCAATGTGTCATCATTTTCAGCAAACAGTGTACTCATTCCAGTGAAAAAATTATAAAAATCCAACCAAAATCATTGGTTCTATGATAATTTCACTACTAGCTGGCGATCAACAGGCTCAGAACCTCAATGGAATTTTAGGCTAGGCCTACTCTCGAAATTCCAAAAGACATACTGGATGTTTAGCATCATGGTACACTCACAAACACAAGCTTAGTATTTGAATGAGTTTGAAACAACCAACAGTTACCAGTGTTTCTAGTTTAGCTGTTAGTTGAAATTCAACTCCCGTGGGAAACCCCCTAAAAAAAGTAGTTGGGGTACCTGTAACCAGACTTTCAAAAATTCCGAAATTTTTAATTTGGCCTTAAGTAAGTTGTGAGGGGTCAAACTAGGGGTTTTTCACGATTCTGAGTTGATTGCAAGCATTAGTTTTTCATCCAAAACACTCCTTGGTGTAAAAAAAAAACAGCCACACCCACTTTTCCTGTTCATCGGAAAGGAACAACCCCCTCCCCCCACCAATAGAATGTATTAGAAGTTATTCCGTAGCATGACACAGGTTGTCTGTCACATGTCACTACTATACTCAATATAATATAACTTATATTCTACCCTTTTTTCTTTGTAGGACATTATACAGACCCTCCAGGATTTTGCAATGTCGCAAAATTTCTTAAAAAATTACAATAGGCTAAATGTAATTTATTACATGGATCGGGAGCAAGTGAACGAAAGAGAAAAGACACTGGACATGCACTGGATTTCACATACCAGCAAAAACTGAAACAAGTTTGCTAGAAATGAAGAGAGGACACAAAAAACACATAGTGCTGTCAGGTACCAGCTTTTGTTGTGGGGTGTATACATCTTTGCATCAACTAATAGAGTGCTAAAGATTTTGTAATCTAAGTAATATTATTAACCTTGCTTTAATGTTATGAGTTAAAAACTCATAACATGTGTGCTGATGTATGTTGAGCACTGTACAGATATCTCCAGGACCCTCAACCTCAACCCTCAAGCTTGTGTTTGTCCTGTTTGTCGCCTCCTTCTACGATTTTCCACAAGTTGCCACACGAGTTTACCCGAGCCAGGAAAACAAATTTGATTGGTCGTTATTGAGCAGGCGGGATATTCAATGTTTGGGTCGAGACCGAGTTCCGTGTGTGTGTGCGTGTCTCAGACGTTTGATTGACGGATAACGGATCCAATATCAGTGGCTGATGAATCGTGAGTAGCGTGACTCATAACCCGTGCGTCTGCATTATCCAATGCGGAAAAAAACTACCACACTTTCATCCCAGATTTACTCGAAAATAGATTTTTGCACAAAGTTTGGGCTACATCGTCCGATAGATGAGTTATTACACTAATGTTAGGACCAACAGTGGCCTCAAATTCATTTTTCTTTTTTGTACAGCTTTAAGGGCTATTTTGTGACTTAGAAATGGGACACCCCTTAAATGCCGATACCCCTAAAATAAGAAAATAAATGTTATGTAACAATGAGGTAAATACTCCATAAAATGGCCCTAGACTTAGATAATACAATGGTTTTCGTAATATTCATATCTCTATTAACAAAGAAAATACTGCATTCTGGATAGCCCTTGCTCCCAAGGGTGGTGTCGGAAAATCTCAATATTGAGGGCTATACAGCCCTTAAACTTGCACTTTCTGAGAATCAGGACAGCACTAGCACTAGCAGGAGCGCACATTTTTGAGATTGAGGGTTAAGATTGAGGGTTAAAAAAGAGAGGAAATGGAATTCACCCAAAATTTGTCCAGTCCCATTGGTGTGAGTAAGGGAGGATCAGAAAGTGAATAGATTTAGTGATGAGGAAAGTCACTGTCAGCTACACATCTGTCAGCAGGTCAGCTCCATGCAGGCACTACACAAACTTTATTTTGTAATGTAAACAGTGACATGCCAGGTAGAACAACTGTAAAACACCTGGGGCTGGCAATCCAGTAAAGAGCAACATTGACTCCTGACATACGAGCAGCACACATGTCCAGAACAGGAATATGATTTTGAACAGCTAGCATACAATCTTCTCAATAAAAATAAAATATGAATATAATGAATGAAAATAATATTAAACCAACACTAAGGAACTTTTCAACCTTCATAAAATATTTTCATAACTTTTGTGATGATACATCGACTTACAACAAGTTGAATGACACCTCTGTCATGGCCTGAGGGGATCTGTATCTCTTTCTCTGGCACTAAGCAGCTTTGAGGAGCATGGTAGGAACCCTGCTCTCACGCTAGTGTTCATGGGAAATGGAGTCTTCCTTCAGGCAAAACACTACCGCTTTGGTCCACAGGCGCCGCCAAACTCAACCAAAACTGAAAGTTCTTTAGTACTGCTTTAACTACGTTCTTTCATTAATGATGCCTTCAAGCAAAATGAGAATATCAGATGTGATAAAGCTGGTGAAACCTTATTGTGGTTCCAGAAAAAGATATTATTCTTAAAATAAGGTGATGTTAAAATGGTGTTAAAAATAAACAACAATAACACAGACGCACCGTGCCGTGTCACAGCCTCTCACCGCGGAATGTGAGGGTCTCTCGGCCACAGCAGGTCGGGAACACCGGCCCCACCGGTGGTCGCGGTCCTTCTGTGGTACGGGTCGGTGGTGCCGGCCTGCTTTGGCCCAGAGACCATCACATTTTACCGCGGGAGGACTTTGGGGAGGACACGGTGTTGCTCCAGATGAAGACCGGGCAGGACTCTCGGCTGAGAGCTTCCTGTTTCGGCTCCGAGCTGCTGGAGCAGTGGCGTGCACAGACTTTTTGAAGGGCAGGGGCGAAAAGGAAAAAAAAGGGCACATAATAGCACATCCTCACCACTGAAGAGGGCACTTTAGCACACGTTTTGGCTCCTAGAGGGCACTTTAGCACACGTTTTGCCCCCCATGAGGCCACTTTAGCACACGTTTTGGCTGCCATGAGGGCACTTTAGCACACGTTTTGGCCCCCATGAGGGCACTTTAGCATGCGTTTTGGCTCCCAAGAAGACACTTCAGCATGCGTTTTGGCTCCTAGAGGGCACTTAAGTCTGCGTTTTTGGCTCCCAAGAGGGCACTTTAGCACATGTTTTGGCTCCTAGTGGGCACTTTAGCACACGTTTTGGCTCCTAGAGAGCACTTTAGCACATGTTTTGGCTCCTAGACGGCACTTTAGCACACATTTTGGCTCCTAGTGGGCACTTTAGCACATGTTTTGGCTCCTAGAGGGCACTTAAGTGTGCGTTTTTGGCTCCCAAGAGGGCACTTTAGCACACGTTTTGGCTCCTAGAGGGCACTTTAGCACATGTTTTGGCTCCTAGAGAGCACTTTAGCACATGTTTTGGCTTCTAGAGGGCACTTTAGCACACGTTTTGGCTCCTAGAGGGCACTTTAGCACACGTTTTGGCTCCTAGAGAGCACTTTAGCACATGTTCTGGCTGCCATGAGGGCACTTGAGCACACGTTTTGGCTCCTAGTTGGCACTTTAGCACATGTTTTGGCTGCCATGAGGGCACTTAAGCACGCATTTTGGCTTCCATGAGGGCACTTGAGAACGCGTTTTGGCTCCTAGAGGGCACGTAAAATTACGTGGTTGGCACTCAATGAGTTAAATGTTTGGCAGGAACCTGTACCAATGAGCTGTACTGGAAGCAAAATCCACCAGCCTGGCTGTGTGGTCATTTAAAAGAATCAATCAATCAACTGCACACATCCTCTCTAAGACCATGCATAGGCCTTAGCCATAGCTAGATAGCTATTGGGGCAGTCAGCGAGCATTTAAGAAAATGAAATGATCATCAGATGCAGTTTGGGGTGTGTAACACATACGAACATAGAGTTGGCTAATGAGCCATGATATTTACTGTTAGCCAACTAACAATTAAGCTAAGTTGACAATAGGTTTCTTATGCATGTTATCAATGTAGTGGCATGAAAAACGTCAAGTTCTTCAAAAAAGATATAGATAATATTAATGTATCAGACGTAAAAAGTTGTATATTGTCAACCAACTAACTACCACTAAGCAACATTTAGGCCTATTTACCATGGCAAATAATAAAAAAGGAAACCAATAAAGCAACTTTTTAATTTACATGTATACCCAGCAGTGAGAAGGGTGTGTGTGTGTGCATTTCAGCTTTTACTGGTATGTGAAATCTGGTGTGCACCCAGTGTTTTTTCTCTCTCTCACACTCCCAATCCACATAATAGCTTAATATATGAAAACAATAATTAAAAAATATTATTAATAAATAAATAAAAAATCACAGCTATTGACAACATCAATAATTCCTGTGACCATAACTAGCCACAGCGGTCTATGATAGCAAATTTGCAGAGAGGTTGTGGTGATAAATTGCGTGGGGGATGAGAATACATGAGGACTGGTTGAATTTGCGTTAATAGTTGCAATTAAAACATTGTAAAATCCTGGAGGGTCCTACCAAGAAAAAGGGGTAGAATGTAAGTTATATTATATTGAGTATATGTGACATTAAAGACAACCTGTGTCATGCTACGGAATAACTTCTAATACATTCTATTGGTGGGGGGAGGGGGTTGTTCCTTTCCGATGAACAGGAAAAGTGGGTGTGGCTGTTTTTTTTTACACCAAGGAGTGTTTTGGATGAAAAACTAATGCTTGCAATCAACTCAGAATCGTGAAAAACCCCTAGTTTGACCCCTCACAACTTACTTAAGGCCAAATTAAAAATTTCGGAATTTTTGAAAGTCTGGTTACAGGTACCCCAACTACTTTTTTTAGGGGGTTTCCCACGGGAGTTGAATTTCAACTAACAGCTAAACTAGAAACACTGGTAACTGTTGGTTGTTTCAAACTCATTCAAATACTAAGCTTGTGTTTGTGAGTGTACCATGATGCTAAACATCCAGTATGTCTTTTGGAATTTCGAGAGTAGGCCTAGCCTAAAATTCCATTGAGGTTCTGAGCCTGTTGATCGCCAGCTAGTAGTGAAATTATCATAGAACCAATGATTTTGGTTGGATTTTTATAATTTTTTCACTGGAATGAGTACACTGTTTGCTGAAAATGATGACACATTGACTGATGTCATAACCTGGACCCATAGTTGATTGCCAATGAAGTAAAGATGAAAATATTGGGAAAAAGTGAGAAAACGCCTAATTTTTTTCCATAAAATTGATACAAAATCATGTAGAAATGTGTTTTAAGAGTTATTTTTTCAGTGGATGTTGTCACCACATGTGTTCTGTGTATCTGAAATGCATTCATTGACAGCCTACCCAGCCCACTGAGGATTTGAAGAAAAAAATCATTTTTTACAATTTCCTGTCGAAAAATAAAGGGTGCATACAGTGAAATGGCCACAATTTTTTTTCGCGATATTTCCGGCAGAGCAGACCCCTCAATTATTGTTCCTTAGTGTCAAAGTTAACAGAAAAAACACAAATAAAAAGTATAACGGACGATGTCAGGTTCAACCCATTTTTGAGCCTGTGGCTCCCTGACTATTCTGCGTTGGACTCCCCTCGGACCCCCAGATGATATATCCGAGTTTGGAGAAATTTTAATTTTTGGTCAAAAAAAAAAAAAAATTTGGTCAAAAAACGACGACAGGCGCGTACCTGTCGTCTTTTTAAAATCGCCTGTTTGGTTTTTGGTCATTTTCTCCAAAACCACCGGCCCGATTTCAACCAAACCTTCTGCGTTGGACTCCCCTCGGACCCCCAGATGATATATCCGAGTTTGGAGAAATTTTAATTTTTGGTCAAAAAAAAAAAAAAAATTTGGTCAAAAAAAGACGACAGGCGCGTACCTGTCGTCTTTTTAAAATCGCCTGTTTGGTTTTTGGTCATTTTCTCCAAAACCACCGGCCCGATTTCAACCAAACCTTCTGCGTTGGACTCCCCTCGGACCCCCAGATGATATATCCGAGTTTGGAGAAATTTTAATTTTTGGTCAAAAAAAAAAAAAAAAATTGGTCAAAAAAAGACGACAGGCGCGTACCTGTCGTCTTTTTAAAATCGCCTGTTTGGTTTTTGGTCATTTTCTCCAAAACCACCGGCCCGATTTCAACCAAACCTTCTGCGTTGGACTCCCCTCGGACCCCCAGATGATATATCCGAGTTTGGAGAAATTTTAATTTTTGGTCAAAAAAAAAAAAAAATTTGGTCAAAAAAAGACGACAGGCGCGTACCTGTCGTCTTTTGAAAATCGCCTGTTTGGTTTTTGGTCATTTTCTCCAAAACCACCGGCCCGATTTCAACCAAACCTTCTGCGTTGGACTCCCCTCGGACCCCCAGATGATATATCCGAGTTTGGAGAAATTTTGAGAAATTTTAATTTTGGTCAAAAAAAAAAAAAAATTTGGTCAAAAAAAGACGACAGGCGCGTACCTGTCGTCTTTTTAAAATCGCCTGTTTGGTTTTTGGTCATTTTCTCCAAAACCACCGGCCCGATTTCAACCAAACCTTCTGCGTTGGACTCCCCTCGGACCCCCAGATGATATATCCGAGTTTGGAGAAATTTTAATTTTTGGTCAAAAAAAAAAAAAAATTTGGTCAAAAAAAGACGACAGGCGCGTACCTGTCGTCTTTTTAAAATCGCCTGTTTGGTTTTTGGTCATTTTCTCCAAAACCACCGGCCCGATTTCAACCAAACCTTCTGCGTTGGACTCCCCTCAGACCCCCAGATGATATATCCGAGTTTGGAGAAATTTTAATTTTTGGTCAAAAAAAAAAAAAAAAATTGGTCAAAAAAAAACGACAGGCGCGTACCTGTCGTCTTTTTAAAATCGCCTGTTTGGTTTTTGGTCATTTTCTCCAAAACCACCGGCCCGATTTCAACCAAACCTTCTGCGTTGGACTCCCCTCGGACCCCCAGATGATATATCCGAGTTTGGAGAAATTTAATTTTTGGTCAAAAAAAAAAAAAAAAATTGGTCAAAAAAAGACGACAGGCGCGTACCTGTCGTCTTTTTAAAATCGCCTGTTTGGTTTTTGGTCATTTTCTCCAAAACCACCGGCCCGATTTCAACCAAACCTTCTGCGTTGGACTCCCCTCGGACCCCCAGATGATATATCCGAGTTTGGAGAAATTTTAATTTTTGGTCAAAAAAAAAAAAAAAATTGGTCAAAAAAAGACGACAGGCGCGTACCTGTCGTCTTTTTAAAATCGCCTGTTTGGTTTTTGGTCATTTTCTCCAAAACCACCGGCCCGATTTCAACCAAACCTTCTGCGTTGGACTCCCCTCGGACCCCCAGATGATATATCCGAGTTTGGAGAAATTTGAGAATTTAATTTTTGGTCAAAAAAAAAAAAAAAATTTGGTCAAAAAAAGACGACAGGCGCGTACCTGTCGTCTTTTTAAAATCGCCTGTTTGGTTTTTGGTCATTTTCTCCAAAACCACCGGCCCGATTTCAACCAAACCTTCTGCGTTGGACTCCCCTCAGACCCCCAGATGATATATCCGAGTTTGGAGAAATTTTAATTTTTGGTCAAAAAAAAAAAAAAAATTGGTCAAAAAAAGACGACAGGCGCGTACCTGTCGTCTTTTTAAAATCGCCTGTTTGGTTTTTGGTCATTTTCTCCAAAACCACCGGCCCGATTTCAACCAAACCTTCTGCGTTGGACTCCCCTCGGACCCCCAGATGATATATCCGAGTTTGGAGAAATTTTAATTTTTGGTCAAAAAAAAAAAAAATTTGGACAAAAAAAAGACGACAGGCGCGTACCTGTCGTCTTTTTAAAATCGCCTGTTTGGTTTTTGGTCATTTTCTCCAAAACCACCGGCCCGATTTCAACCAAACCTTCTGCGTTGGACTCCCCTCGGACCCCCAGATGATATATCCGAGTTTGGAGAAATTTTAATTTTTGGTCAAAAAAAAAAAAAAATTGGTCAAAAAAAACGACAGGCGCGTACCTGTCGTCTTTTTAAAATCGCCTGTTTGGTTTTTGGTCATTTTCTCCAAAACCACCGGCCCGATTTCAACCAAACCTTCTGCGTTGGACTCCCCTCGGACCCCCAGATGATATATCCGAGTTTGGAGAAATTTTGAGAAATTTTAATTTTGGTCAAAAAAAAAAAAAAAATTGGTCAAAAAAAGACGACAGGCGCGTACCTGTCGTCTTTTTAAAATCGCCTGTTTGGTTTTTGGTCATTTTCTCCAAAACCACCGGCCCGATTTCAACCAAACCTTCTGCGTTGGACTCCCCTCAGACCCCCAGATGATATATCCGAGTTTGGAGAAATTTTAATTTTTGGTCAAAAAAAAAAAAAAAATTGGTCAAAAAAAGACGACAGGCGCGTACCTGTCGTCTTTTTAAAATCGCCTGTTTGGTTTTTGGTCATTTTCTCCAAAACCACCGGCCCGATTTCAACCAAACCTTCTGCGTTGGACTCCCCTCGGACCCCCAGATGATATATCCGAGTTTGGAGAAATTTTAATTTTTGGTCAAAAAAAAAAAAAAAATTGGACAAAAAAAGACGACAGGCGCGTACCTGTCGTCTTTTTAAAATCGCCTGTTTGGTTTTTGGTCATTTTCTCCAAAACCACCGGCCCGATTTCAACCAAACCTTCTGCGTTGGACTCCCCTCGGACCCCCAGATGATATATCCGAGTTTGGAGAAATTTAATTTTTGGTCAAAAAAAAAAAAAAAATTTGGTCAAAAAAAGACGACAGGCGCGTACCTGTCGTCTTTTGAAAATCGCCTGTTTGGTTTTTGGTCATTTTCTCCAAAACCACCGGCCCGATTTCAACCAAACCTTCTGCGTTGGACTCCCCTCGGACCCCCAGATGATATATCCGAGTTTGGAGAAATTTTGAGAAATTTTAATTTTTGGTCAAAAAAAAAAAAAAAAATTGGTCAAAAAAAGACGACAGGCGCGTACCTGTCGTCTTTTTAAAATCGCCTGTTTGGTTTTTGGTCATTTTCTCCAAAACCACCGGCCCGATTTCAACCAAACCTTCTGCGTTGGACTCCCCTCAGACCCCCAGATGATATATCCGAGTTTGGAGAAATTTTAATTTTTGGTCAAAAAAAAAAAAAAATTGGTCAAAAAAAGACGACAGGCGCGTACCTGTCGTCTTTTTAAAATCGCCTGTTTGGTTTTTGGTCATTTTCTCCAAAACCACCGGCCCGATTTCAACCAAACCTTCTGCGTTGGACTCCCCTCGGACCCCCAGATGATATATCCGAGTTTGGAGAAATTTTAATTTTTGGTCAAAAAAAAAAAAAATTTGGTCAAAAAAAGACGACAGGCGCGTACCTGTCGTCTTTTTAAAATCGCCTGTTTGGTTTTTGGTCATTTTCTCCAAAACCACCGGCCCGATTTCAACCAAACCTTCTGCGTTGGACTCCCCTCGGACCCCCAGATGATATATCCGAGTTTGGAGAAATTTAATTTTTGGTCAAAAAATAAAAAAAAAATTTGGTCAAAAAAAGACGACAGGCGCGTACCTGTCGTCTTTTTAAAATCGCCTGTTTGGTTTTTGGTCATTTTCTCCAAAACCACCGGCCCGATTTCAACCAAACCTTCTGCGTTGGACTCCCCTCGGACCCCCAGATGATATATCAGAGTTTGGAGAAAATTTAATTTTTGGTCAAAAAAAAAAAAAAAATTTGGTCAAAAAAAGACGACAGGCGCGTACCTGTCGTCTTTTTAAAATCGCCTGTTTGGTTTTTGGTCATTTTCTCCAAAACCACCGGCCCGATTTCAACCAAACCTTCTGCGTTGGACTCCCCTCGGACCCCCAGATGATATATCAGAGTTTGGAAAAAATTAAATTTTTGGTCAAAAAAAAAAAAAAATTTGGTCAAAAAAAGACGACAGGCGCGTACCTGTCGTCTTTTTAAAATCGCCTGTTTGGTTTTTGGTCATTTTCTCCAAAACCACCGGCCCGATTTCAACCAAACCTTCTGCGTTGGACTCCCCTCGGACCCCCAGATGATATATCCGAGTTTGGAGAAATTTAATTTTTGGTCAAAAAAAAAAAAAAAAATTGGTCAAAAAAAGACGACAGGCGCGTACCTGTCGTCTTTTTAAAATCGCCTGTTTGGTTTTTGGTCATTTTCTCCAAAACCACCGGCCCGATTTCAACCAAACCTTCTGCGTTGGACTCCCCTCGGACCCCCAGATGATATATCCGAGTTTGGAGAAATTTTAATTTTTGGTATGAAAAAAAAAAAAATTTGGTCAAAAAAAGACGACAGGCGCGTACCTGTCGTCTTTTTAAAATCGCCTGTTTGGTTTTTGGTCATTTTCTCCAAAACCACCGGCCCGATTTCAACCAAACCTTCTGCGTTGGACTCCCCTCGGACCCCCAGATGATATATCCGAGTTTGGAGAAATTTTAATTTTTGGTCAAAAAAAAAAAAAATTTGGTCAAAAAAAGACGACAGGCGCGTACCTGTCGTCTTTTTAAAATCGCCTGTTTGGTTTTTGGTCATTTTCTCCAAACCACCGGCCCGATTTCAACCAAACCTTCTGCGTTGGACTCCCCTCGGACCCCCAGATGATATATCCGAGTTTGGAGAAATTTTGAGAAATTTTAATTTTTGGTCAAAAAAAAAAAAAAAATTTGGTCAAAAAAAGACGACAGGCGCGTACCTGTCGTCTTTTTAAAATCGCCTGTTTGGTTTTTGGTCATTTTCTCCAAAACCACCGGCCCGATTTCAACCAAACCTTCTGCGTTGGACTCCCCTCGGACCCCCAGATGATATATCCGAGTTTGGAGAAATTTTAATTTTTGGTCAAAAAAAAAAAAAAAAATGGTCAAAAAAAGACGAAAGGCGCGTACCTGTCGTCTTTTTAAAATCGCCTGTTTGGTTTTTGGTCATTTTCTCCAAAACCACCGGCCCGATTTCAACCAAACCTTCTGCGTTGGACTCCCCTCGGACCCCCAGATGATATATCCGAGTTTGGAGAAATTTTAATTTTTGGTCAAAAAAAAAAAAAAAAATTGGTCAAAAAAAGACGACAGGCGCGTACCTGTCGTCTTTTTAAAATCGCCTGTTTGGTTTTTGGTCATTTTCTCCAAAACCACCGGCCCGATTTCAACCAAACCTTCTGCGTTGGACTCCCCTCCCCACTGAGCAAGCAACGTCCATGGACGTCCAATACAGGTTGAAATCACGTCGGCCCGTCCAGGCCATGATCTGGACGTCTATATGACAGCCAGAATTAGTTGATAAATGACATTGAGACTATACGTCCACCCTGGCCCGGTTCTGGACGTCTATAGACAACCAAAATGAGTCGCAAATAGACATTCTGCTAGGCCTTGTTCTGGACGTTTATATGACAGCCAGAATTAGTTGATATATGACATTGAGACAATACGCCCAGCCTGGCCCGGTTCAGGACGTCTATAGACAACCAAAATGAGTTACAAATAGACGTCCTGCTAGGCCTTGATCTGAACGTCAACATGACAGCCAGAATTAGTTGATATATGACACTGAGACTATATGTCAAGTCTGGCCCTGTTGGGGACGTCTATAGACAACCAAAATGAGTTGCAAATAGACGTCCTGCTAGGCCTTGATCTGGACGTCAATATGACAGCCAGAATTAGTTGATATATGACATGGAGAATATATGTCCAGCCTGGCCCAGTTCTGGATGTCTATAGACAACCAAATTGAGTTACAAATAGACGTTCAGCTAGGCCCTGATCTGAACGTCTATACGACATCCAGAATTAGGACGTCTATAGACAACCAAAATGAGTTGCAAATAGACGTCCTGCTAGGCCTTGATCTGGACGTCAATATGACAGCCAGAATTAGTTGATATATGACATGGAGAATATATGTCCAGCCTGGCCCAGTTCTGGATGTCTATAGACAACCAAATTGAGTTACAAATAGACGTTCAGCTAGGCCCTGATCTGAACGTCTATACGACATCCAGAATTAGTTGATAAATGACATTGAGACAATACGTCCAGCCTGGCCCAGTTCTGGACGTCTATAGACAACCAAAATTAGTTGCAAATAGACGTTCTGCTAGGCCTTGATCTGGACGTCAATATGACAGCCAGAATTAGTTGATAAATGACATTTAGACAATACGTCCACCCTGGCCCGGTTCTGGACACACCCTGGCCCGGTTCTGGACGTCTATAGACAACCAAAATGAGTCGCAAATAGATATTCTGCTAGGCCTTGTTCTGGACGTTTATATGACAGCCAGAATTAGTTGATATATGACATTGAGACAATACGCCCAGCCTGGCCCGGTTCAGGACGTCTATAGACAACCAAAATGAGTTACAAATAGACGTCCTGCTAGGCCTTGATCTGAACGTCAACATGACAGCCAGAATTAGTTGATATATGACATTGAGACTATACGTCCCGTCTGGCCCGGTTCTGAACGTCTACAGACAACCAAAATGAGTTGCAAATAGACGTCCTGCTAGGCCTTGATCTGAACGTCAATACGACAGCCAGAATTAGTTGATATATGACATGGAGAATATATGTCCAGCCTGGCCCGGCTCTGGACGTCTAAGCAAAATGAGTTACAAATAGATATTCTGCTAGGCCTTGATCTGGACGTCTATGACAGCCAGAATTAGTTGATAAATGACATTGAGACTATACGTCCAGCCTGACCCGGTCCTGGACGTCAATAGACAACCAAAAGGAGTTACAAATGATGTTCTGCTAAAAGATTATTTATAATTACTTGTATAACTCTAATGTTTATGAAGTAAATTTAGTGTTTTTGAAAGTGTGCAAAGGCCAATGAAATTACAGGAATGTCCTGTAAGGATTATGGTGGATTTCATTTATTTGAAAGGGAGAAAAACCAGCACACTCTGAATATAAGGTGATCTTTAATGTAGGACAGGCAGGTAGACGTTTCGACCGTAGTCTTTTTCAATGTGAAAAAAAATGTGATTTCATTTATTTCCCATTTTGTAAATGAAACATTACTATCTTTCTCTGTTTTATTCAAGCACATGAAAGTATATCTGTATAAATGTGGAGCTTTTACCAAGGTAATCTCTGTTTACAGTTCATGGTTTTTGTGCACTTTAATATTTAAATTTTTCTAATTCTGGATGTAAATATAGGAAACTTTTTTTTGCATTGCTGCCAATTCACCGACAGAGTTGCCTTGGGTGCTAGCCCCAGAGCAGCTTGTATATCAGTAAAACGAATATACTGTATGGACAAGGGTCCTCAATTCAATAAAAGTGCATGGCAGATCCCTGGTAGAACATGGAAGCAAGAATCAGGTTTGAAGCTTGACCCAGCTGTGGCTGATGTTGTCTTCATTTCTACATGTGTGAACCAGTGTGAGCCCAGAACTTCATAATACATCATTCAAAATATTCAATCAAAAAACATGCATGGAGTGCCGCATCTTTGTCTCTTGTCTCTACCTCTGGTGCTCTTCATTGTCAGAAACACTTAATTCAAAATGTATTCAATAAATTAATGAAAAATACAATGTTTCACTTATTTAATTTAATTCATGTATTTAAAAAGGACAATGTACATAACATCAGCTCTTTTCTCTTTTGATCATGAAGGAATCAATGAATGATATTAACTAAATGCACACATTTATTGGTTTTAAGCACATATAAAAAACGTTTAAGTATTTTTCCCCCATATTACTATGTAACCATAGTAAACAACACCCATTGGCTGTCTCAACCTGAGCATTTGACCGTGATTGGTTAGTTTGACTGTCATCACAGCGCGGCCAATGGGCGCGCCTTTCCGTCAAATTTGAAAATACGCGCTACTGCAGCTGGGAAATGGTAACCGCGACAATGCGCATCACCGTCATGTGGATTTTTTTATGCCATGGATAAACGGATAAAGGCATGGACAAACCGTCGGGCGGAACCTGGTCAAGACCAAGTGAATTTAAATTCTTCAAAAAAAGAACAGGTAAGATAATATTCCTCTGTTATTATTGTGACGTTTGTTTGTGTGCCATCGGTTTCAGTAGCTCCGTGTGTGAGTGTGTGCGTGCGTGTGTGTGTGTGTCTGTGTTTGTGTGTGCCTTTGTGTGTGTAGGTGTGTGTGTGTCTGCGGGCGGGGTAAGGGACGTGGAGTCGGTTAAACGCCGATTGTAATTGCGACCGTGGCAGTATTTTTTTCCTGCATCTTACTAAGGTGAGGACGATATTGCAACCAGTGCAGCTTCATTAACGTGTGTGTTGAGATGAAAAATTACCTGCCATTAGCACATGAGCTATACTAACAGTTTCACAATGTATTAAGTAGCGAATTTCAGTGTATGTTGCTACCAGGTCTGAAGTCTGCAGGTAAATGAATAGAGTCGGTGAATAACAGAAAAGTGACTGTCATATACTTGTACAGTTACAGAGGATGAGGAGAGGAGCAGCAGAACAGCAGATGTTTCCTGCACAACCTTCACTTCATCTGGACTGAGTTGTTTCCAGTCTGCTGCTCATGGTCCCCTCGGACTGGTAAGTAATTGTCTAACTAATACTAATAATAGGCTATTACTAAAGGGACAGTTCACCCAAAATTCAAATTTCACTCCATCTACTCACCCTCATGTCAAGAGCTGTGAGAATTTTCAGAGTCCTTCGTTCCTTCTCTGAGTTACAGGGGGGTCCGCAAAAAATGAAATAAGTCTATATTTTAAGCTTGTTTGTAGCGGAAGCTCCCAGTGTCTCAGTTCACTGCTCTTCCACTGACCGGCGGAAAAATTTCTCATGTGGGGGCTTCAATACAAGAGGGACATTACAGACGAGCAGTATGGAGGTATTTGGATGTTTTTTGGTGTGTCTCTTTGGACGAAAAAAGTTGGTTGACAACCATTATATGGACAAATACTGCTGCGTGGACCCCCCCCCCCCCCCCCCCCCCCCCGTAACTCAGAGAAGGAGCAGAGGACTCTGAAAATTCCCACAGCTCTTAGTCAACATGAGGGTGAGTAGATAATGAGGGAAATTTGAATTTTGGGCGAACTATCCCTATAATTCTAAACTGGAAACAACCTCTTTTTTCCTGGCCATTGAAGAAAACAACATTAACTGATATGAGATGGAGTAGCATTAAATTCTACTAGGCACAACCTTCATCTCTTTCCAGTCTGCTGAGATCAAGAACTGCGCGGCAAGATGGTGTGATGCTGTTTTGGGGACTTCAAAATATCAACAACTTCACTTTATGTCTTACTTCAGCCTGGTAGGTAGTGCTCTTCATTCACATATAATTCCACCTGATACGAAGAGATGTCCTCATTGGTTTTGTGTTTAGGTTCACATGAGGTTTCTAAATTTCCCTGTAGGGACCAATAAAATATCTAAATCTGTTTATGTAAACACTGATGTGTGCAGGGTAGATCACCGTTCAAGAACCTCCCCACATGACAAATATCCCAAAGTACTAGATGTGAAATATGACTGAATATTCTTTATGTCCAACTGTATTTTACACAGCCAAGGACCCACAGCAGTGCTTCACCTGTGAGATCATCATGCTGGAGAACCACAAGAGAGCAAAAGATGATGGGGAGTTCAGCACACAAACAGGTAGGAAAACAGACCAAGATCTACACCAAATGCAGTTTTGTTTCTAAATTTTTTCATACAGTAAAACCTATTTCAGATTAATTCAGTTTTATTTGTATAGCACCTCCCCCTACATAAGTAATGAACAAACTAGGAATTAAACACAAACACAGATACACACACATTGAGATGAAACAGCTAACGCTTTCAATACAGTTACAGATTACCGTATTACTGTTTAAATTTTAATCATCACATCTCTGATGAATGTGTGTTATGTTCAAGTCAAAACTAGATGGAAGGCGACAGCCCTGCTCTATAGAATTTTCCTTCCAACACTTTTTTACACCCAAGATAGTGACTATGGCCCCCCCTCATTTATCAAACTTGTGTAGGATCTGATGAAGTACAGTCAGCATATACCAGGTGTCAGGGGTTCAACTCCTCTCACTGGAGGAAATTTCTCTGGCGTCTCTTCTATTCTGATTTGTACTGTTCTGACAATAATAGTCATTGATGAGCATCTATCTGCCAGACCACGCATTGTTTGTAATTCACCTCAGTTGCTCAAGTGGAATTCAATTTCCAACAAGTGCAGTGTAGCTGTTGTGCCCCGTCCACTAACATTTAAGAAAATAGAGAGGTCCTGAGTTTGGTTTTAAAAGAACACAGTAATGGAGAAAGTCATAAAATTAGTAGGTAAACTGTTTTAGGTGGATAAATATTAAAAGCCATCTTTACTTGCAGAGTTGGAGATTTCCAACTGGCAGTCTGCTGGGGTTTTAAACTGTCTTTGATGTACTGTGTAGCCAGACCAGGAGCTGCTTTGTTGACCAAGAGTAGGTTTTTTGAATTGAAAACGACATGTAGCATGTTGATGTTACTGGTATTGAGTCTGGACTCCAGGTATTCACAGATCTGGGGTCCGTTTCACAAAGCAGGTTTAGTGAAAACTCTTGAGTCTGTTCACCCTGAAATGAGGCAAACTCTGGGTTTTCCGTTTCAGAAAGGGAGGTAACTCAAACCAGGTAAAGAGGAGTAACTCCAGCCCGTTTCACAAAGAGAGGTAACTGAAACTCAGAGTCAGTTACTATGGCAACCTCCAACGCACACGTGAACCTAACCTGGTTGGGAGCAGGTTTTCTCCAACTAACCCTGAGTTTCTCCTTTTTATCTGAAGCTGCAGACTGAAAGCAACGGCTGACAGTACGTGATGTTTTATTCTCCATGAGGATTTGTTTGATCGTTCCCGTTGTTCTGCACCGTCACTTTGTCTCAACAACCCTCACATGACACAACATGGACACGCACACAGAAGAAAATTGCTCTTCTCTCTCTCTCTCTTATTTTTTTCGTTGCAGATCGATCCACTTCTGGATTATTTCCAGGTGTGATTGATGACTACACGCACAGCCCCGTCACGTTATCATGGAGACAAACTGACAAACTGAACTTAACATATCAAACGCACATTTGGAGTTGCACCTGCTCAAACACACAATGTTGAATAACTCTCCAGATGTATTTTTATAGATTAATACTCACGTAATGTCCCGCGGTGTGAAGGTACGGGGGGGGGGGGGGGGGGGGGGGGGTCGCGTCTGTGTCAGCATTCATACGTCAATCCACCATGAGAGGTGGGAGGGGCAACATTTTTTTTTTTTGCCGGTTGCCATGGTGAATCACGTTATCTTTGTTCCATTGATGAGGGCTTTCCATCTCCCCGTTACTCAGAGTTGATTGAACTAACTGTTATCACCTGTTCTGAAACCCACAACTCTGAGTTTCCTATCTCAGAGTAGATCAACTCAGAGTTCAGGACTAGGCTCAGAGTTTGTTGAACCTGCTTTGTGACACGGACCCCAGGTTTAGTGAAGACTCTGAGTCTATTACCGTAACCCTGCGAGGCAAACTCTGGGTTTTCCGTGTCACAAAGGGAGGCGAGTCAAAACCGGAGAAAGAGGAGTAACTCCAGCCCGTTTCACAAAGAGAGTAACAGCTCTGAGTCAGTTACTATGGCAACACACTCCGTGAACCTAACCTGGTCGGGAGCAGGTTTTCTCCAACTAACCCTGAGTTTCTCCTTTTTATCTGAAGCTGCAGACTGAAATTAGCGGCTGACAGGACGTGATGTTTTATTCTCCATGAGGATTTGTTTGATCGTTCCCGTTGTTCTGCACCCTCAGTTTATCTGAACAACCCTCACATGACACCACACAGACACTTCTCTCTCTCTTAATTTTTTTTTTGTAGTGTGTGTGTTCACTCCACTGTGAGAAGTGGGAGGGGTGAGGCTTTTTTTGCTGGTTACCATGGTGAATCCTGTTATCTTTGTTCCATTGATGAGGGCTTTTCATCTCCCCGTAACTCAGGGTCAAGTTACTCAGAGTTGAATGAACTAACTGTTATCACCTGTTCTGAAACACAAAACTCTGAATTCTGAGTTTAGGATTAGACTCAGAGTTTGTTGAACCTGCTTTGTGAAATGCACCCCTGCTGTCTTTGTTTCTCCTTGTTCATATGAATTAAGTTTTCTGCCATCTAGTGGTTACTTTTTTCCACGCGAGTGTATGCGTTCTATCTTTCATCAGGTGTAAAGCACAACTTAAATAGCCTATCTTTGCTAGTTTGAGACTGGTGCAGTGTGGCACAACTTAGGTTGGACATTAGAATGCAGCAAAGGATGCCAGAGCATTATTTGTACGCATAATTTAAATAATATAAAAAACTATTTTTTTTTTCTCCCCTCTTCTCTTCCCTACATGCACCAAGGAGCCAGCTGAATACTAGCAATTGGAAGGTGGACGTCTCTTCATCTGCTTCATCTGCTGCATGACTTCTGGTATAGAATCATTGACCTCTGTGATGTTTTAATTTTACTCGTTATTACATTGCATTGTGTAATTGTTTTGAACAACTGTTTGTGAACAGTAGTTTGTTGTAAATTTAAAGCTGAATACATTACACAGGCAATGATGTTGTGTATTTTACTTTTAATTAAGTTGAGCTGAAAGTCTTATTGACCTATCAAATGCATTTATATTCCTCCATTATATTATATTTATGAGAAATGTAACAGTTTGATCTGAATCATTAAATAGTGCAGTAAGTATGTTTTATTGTAGTCATGTATTTGCATTTGAAATCTTTAAAGTAGCAGTTTTTCCTCCTGAAATAATGTCTTCTGGATGTTTAATAATTATGTCTTGAAAACGTTTTCTTTTTGTCGATGTTTGTGTGTCGATGTGTTTGATTTGTTTATAATTTCCTCCTGTGTTGTACACAAAAGGAGATGCCTTTGTTGCGTTTTTTGCTTTATATTTTATTATTATTTTATAATAATAAAAATAATTAAAAAAAAATTAAGCGTATTTTAATGACGTCCATATAACATCCAAGATAACACATCTACACAACGTCTAGAAAAGACATAATAAAAACGTTCATTCTGGCTCCTTAATGACGTCTTCTGGAAGTTTGATAATTACATCCTGACAACGTATTTTAATGACGTCTACATAACATCAACAATAAAACGTATATCCAACGTTCAGAAAAGACGTAATAAAAACCTTCATTCTGACTCCTCTGAAGAAGTCTTCTGGACGTTCAATAATTACGTCCCGAAAACGTATTTTAATGACGTCTATATGACATCTAAAATACACATCTATTCAACGTCTAGAAAAGACGTAATAAAAACTTTAATTCTGGCTCCTCTCAAGAAGTCTTCTGGACGTTCAATAATTACGTCCCGAAAACGTATTTTAATGACGTCTAAATGACATCCACAATAAAACGTATATTCAACGTCTAGAAAAGACGTAATAAAAACTTTCATTCTGACTCCTCTGAAGACGTCTTCTGGACGTTCGGAAAACACGTCTTTTCGACGTATTTTGGACCACTTTTTGCTCACTGGGAACCTTCTGCGTTGGACTCCCCTCGGACCCCCAGATGATATATCAGAGTTTGGAAAAAATTTAATTTTTGGTCAAAAATAAAAAAAAATTTGGTCAAAAAAAGACGACAGGCGCGTACCTGTCGTCTTTTTAAAATCGCCTGTTTGGTTTTTGGTCATTTTCTCCAAAACCACCGGCCCGATTTCAACCAAACCTTCTGCGTTGGACTCCCCTCGGACCCCCAGATGATATATCAGAGTTTGGAGAAATTAAATTAATTTTTGGTCAAAAAAAAAAAAAAAAATTGGTCAAAAAAAGACGACAGGCGCGTACCTGTCGTCTTTTTAAAATCGCCTGTTTGGTTTTTGGTCATTTTCTCCAAAACCACCGGCCCGATTTCAACCAAACCTTCTGCGTTGGACTCCCCTCGGACCCCCAGATGATATATCCGAGTTTGGAGAAATTTTAATTTTTGGTATGAAAAAAAAAAAAATTCGGTCAAAAAAAAGACGACAGGCGCGTACCTGTCGTCTTTTTAAAATCGCCTGTTTGGTTTTTGGTCATTTTCTCCAAAACCACCGGCCCGATTTCAACCAAACCTTCTGCGTTGGACTCCCCTCGGACCCCCAGATGATATATCCGAGTTTGGAGAAATTTTAATTTTTGGTCAAAAAAAAAAAAAAATTGGTCAAAAAAAGACAGGCGCGTACCTGTCGTCTTTTTAAAATCGCCTGTTTGGTTTTTGGTCATTTTCTCCAAAACCACCGGCCCGATTTCAACCAAACCTTCTGCGTTGGACTCCCCTCGGACCCCCAGATGATATATCCGAGTTTGGAGAAATTTTAATTTTTGGTCAAAAAAAAAAAAAAATTTGGTCAAAAAAAGACAGGCGCGTACCTGTCGTCTTTTTAAAATCGCCTGTTTGGTTTTTGGTCATTTTCTCCAAAACCACCGGCCCGATTCAACCAAACCTTCTGCGTTGGACTCCCCTCGGACCCCCAGATGATATATCCGAGTTTGGAGAAATTTTAATTTTTGGTCAAAAAAAAAAAAAAAAAATTGGTCAAAAAAAAACGACAGGCGCGTACCTGTCGTCTTTTTAAAATCGCCTGTTTGGTTTTTGGTCATTTTCTCCAAAACCACCGGCCCGATTTCAACCAAACCTTCTGCGTTGGACTCCCCTCGGACCCCCAGATGATATATCCGAGTTTGGAGAAATTTGGAGAAATTTTAATTTTTGGTCAAAAAAAAAAAAAAAATTGCTCAAAAAAAGACAGGCGCGTACCTGTCGTCTTTTTAAAATCGCCTGTTTGGTTTTTGGTCATTTTCTCCAAAACCACCGGCCCGATTTCAACCAAACCTTCTGCGTTGGACTCCCCTCGGACCCCCAGATGATATATCCGAGTTTGGAAAAAATTAAATTTTTGGTCAAAAAAAAAAAAAAAATTTGGTCAAAAAAAGACGACAGGCGCGTACCTGTCGTCTTTTTAAAATCGCCTGTTTGGTTTTTGGTCATTTTCTCCAAAACCACCGGCCCGATTTCAACCAAACCTTCTGCGTTGGACTCCCCTCGGACCCCCAGATGATATATCAGAGTTTGGAAAAAATTAAATTTTTGGTCAAAAAATAAAAAAAAATTTGGTCAAAAAAAGACGACAGGCGCGTACCTGTCGTCTTTTTAAAATCGCCTGTTTGGTTTTTGGTCATTTTCTCCAAAACCACCGGCCCGATTTCAACCAAACCTTCTGCGTTGGACTCCCCTCGGACCCCCAGATGATATATCCGAGTTTGGAGAAATTTTAATTTTTGGTCAAAAAAAAAAAAAAAATTGGTCAAAAAAAGACAGGCGCGTACCTGTCGTCTTTTTAAAATCGCCTGTTTGGTTTTTGGTCATTTTCTCCAAAACCACCGGCCCAATTTCAACCAAACCTTCTGCGTTGGACTCCCCTCGGACCCCCAGATGATATATCCGAGTTTGGAGAAATTTGAAGAAATTTAAATTTTGGTCAAAAAAAAAACAAACAAATTGGTCAAAAAAAAACGACAGGCGCGTACCTGTCGTCTTTTTAAAATCGCCTGTTTGGTTTTTGGTCATTTTCTCCAAAACCACCGGCCCGATTTCAACCAAACCTTCTGCGTTGGACTCCCCTCGGACCCCCAGATGATATATCCGAGTTTGGAAAAAATTAAATTTTTGGTCAAAAAAAAAAAAAAAATTTGGTCAAAAAAAGACGACAGGCGCGTACCTGTCGTCTTTTTAAAATCGCCTGTTTGGTTTTTGGTCATTTTCTCCAAAACCACCGGCCCGATTTCAACCAAACCTTCTGCGTTGGACTCCCCTCGGACCCCCAGATGATATATCCGAGTTTGGAGAAATTTGGAGAAATTTTAATTTTTGGTAAAAAAAAAAAAAAAATTTGGTCAAAAAAAGACGACAGGCGCGTACCTGTCGTCTTTTTAAAATCGCCTGTTTGGTTTTTGGTCATTTTCTCCAAAACCACCGGCCCGATTTCAACCAAACCTTCTGCGTTGGACTCCCCTCGGACCCCCAGATGATATATCAGAGTTTGGAGAAAATTTAATTTTTGGTCAAAAAAAAAAAAAAAATTTGGTCAAAAGAAGACGACAGGCGCGTACCTGTCGTCTTTTTAAAATCGCCTGTTTGGTTTTTGGTCATTTTCTCCAAAACCACCGGCCCGATTTCAACCAAACCTTCTGCGTTGGACTCCCCTCGGACCCCCAGATGATATATCCGAGTTTGGAGAAATTTTAATTTTTGGTATAAAAAAAAAAAAAATTTGGTCAAAAAAAAGACGACAGGCGCGTACCTGTCGTCTTTTTAAAATCGCCTGTTTGGTTTTTGGTCATTTTCTCCAAAACCACCGGCCCGATTTCAACCAAACCTTCTGCGTTGGACTCCCCTCGGACCCCCAGATGATATATCCGAGTTTGGAGAAATTTTAATTTTTGGTCAAAAAAAAAAAAAAATTGGTCAAAAAAAAGACAGGCGCGTACCTGTCGTCTTTTTAAAATCGCCTGTTTGGTTTTTGGTCATTTTCTCCAAAACCACCGGCCCGATTTCAACCAAACCTTCTGCGTTGGACTCCCCTCGGACCCCCAGATGATATATCCGAGTCTGGAGAAATTTTAATTTTTGGTCCAAAAAAAAAAAAAAATTGGTCAAAAAAGACGACAGGCGCGTACCTGTCGTCTTTTTAAAATCGCCTGTTTGGTTTTTGGTCATTTTCTCCAAAACCACCGGCCCGATTTCAACCAAACCTTCTGCGTTGGACTCCCCTCGGACCCCCAGATGATATATCCGAGTTTGGAGAAATTTGAAGAAATTTAAATTTTTGGTCAAAACAAAAAAAAATTTGGTCAAAAAAAGACGACAGGCGCGTACCTGTCGTCTTTTTAAAATCGCCTGTTTGGTTTTTGGTCATTTTCTCCAAAACCACCGGCCCGATTTCAACCAAACCTTCTGCGTTGGACTCCCCTCGGACCCCCAGATGATATATCCGAGTTTGGAGAAATTTTAATTTTTGGTCAAAAAAAAAAAAAAAATTGTCAAAAAAAGACGACAGGCGCGTACCTGTCGTCTTTTTAAAATCGCCTGTTTGGTTTTTGGTCATTTTCTCCAAAACCACCGGCCCGATTTCAACCAAACCTTCTGCGTTGGACTCCCCTCGGACCCCCAGATGATATATCCGAGTTTGGAGAAATTTTAATTTTTGGTCCAAAAAAAAAAAAAAAATTGTCAAAAAAAGACAGGCGCGTACCTGTCGTCTTTTTAAAATCGCCTGTTTGGTTTTTGGTCATTTTCTCCAAAACCACCGGCCCGATTTCAACCAAACCTTCTGCGTTGGACTCCCCTCGGACCCCCAGATGATATATCCGAGTTTGGAGAAATTTTAATTTTTGGTCAAAAAAAAAAAAAAAAATTGGTCAAAAAAAGACGACAGGCGCGTACCTGTCGTCTTTTTAAAATCGCCTGTTTGGTTTTTGGTCATTTTCTCCAAAACCACCGGCCCGATTTCAACCAAACCTTCTGCGTTGGACTCCCCTCGGACCCCCAGATGATATATCAGAGTTTGGAGAAAATTAAATTTTTGGTCAAAAAATTAAAAAAAAATTTGGTCAAAAAAAGACGACAGGCGCGTACCTGTCGTCTTTTTAAAATCGCCTGTTTGGTTTTTGGTCATTTTCTCCAAAACCACCGGCCCGATTTCAACCAAACCTTCTGCGTTGGACTCCCCTCGGACCCCCAGATGATATATCAGAGTTTGGAAAAATTTAATTTTTGGTCAAAAAAAAAAAAAAAATTGGTCAAAAAAAGACGACAGGCGCGTACCTGTCGTCTTTTTAAAATCGCCTGTTTGGTTTTTGGTCATTTTCTCCAAACCACCGGCCCGATTTCAACCAAACCTTCTGCGTTGGACTCCCCTCGGACCCCCAGATGATATATCCGAGTTTGGAGAAATTTTAATTTTTGGTCAAAAAAAAAAAAAAATTTGGTCAAAAAAAGACAGGCGCGTACCTGTCGTCTTTTTAAAATCGCCTGTTTGGTTTTTGGTCATTTTCTCCAAAACCACCGGCCCGATTTCAACCAAACCTTCTGCGTTGGACTCCCCTCGGACCCCCAGATGATATATCCGAGTTTGGAGAAATTTTAATTTTTGGTCAAAAAAAAAAAAAATTGGTCACAAAAAGACGACAGGCGCGTACCTGTCGTCTTTTTAAAATCGCCTGTTTGGTTTTTGGTCATTTTCTCCAAAACCACCGGCCCGATTTCAACCAAACCTTCTGCGTTGGACTCCCCTCGGACCCCCAGATGATATATCCGAGTTTGGAGAAATTTTAATTTTTGGTCAAAAAAAAAAAAAAAAATTGTCAAAAAAAAAAACGACAGGCGCGTACCTGTCGTCTTTTTAAAATCGCCTGTTTGGTTTTTGGTCATTTTCTCCAAAACCACCGGCCCGATTTCAACCAAACCTTCTGCGTTGGACTCCCCTCGGACCCCCAGATGATATATCCGAGTTTGGAGAAATTTTAATTTTGGTCAAAAAAAAAAAAAAAATTGGTCAAAAAAAGACGACAGGCGCGTACCTGTCGTCTTTTTAAAATCGCCTGTTTGGTTTTTGGTCATTTTCTCCAAAACCACCGGCCCGATTTCAACCAAACCTTCTGCGTTGGACTCCCCTCGGACCCCCAGATGATATATCCGAGTTTGGAGAAATTTTAATTTTTGGTCAAAAAAAAAAAAAAATTTGGTCAAAAAAAGACGACAGGCGCGTACCTGTCGTCTTTTTAAAATCGCCTGTTTGGTTTTTGGTCATTTTCTCCAAAACCACCGGCCCGATTTCAACCAAACCTTCTGCGTTGGACTCCCCTCGGACCCCCAGATGATATATCCGAGTTTGGAAGAAATTTTAATTTTTGGTCAAAAAAAAAAAAAAAATTGGTCAAAAAAAGACGACAGGCGCGTACCTGTCGTCTTTTTAAAATCGCCTGTTTGGTTTTTGGTCATTTTCTCCAAAACCACCGGCCCGATTTCAACCAAACCTTCTGCGTTGGACTCCCCTCGGACCCCCAGATGATATATCCGAGTTTGGAGAAATTTTAATTTTTGGTCAAAAAAAAAAAAAAATTGGTCAAAAAAAAACGACAGGCGCGTACCTGTCGTCTTTTTAAAATCGCCTGTTTGGTTTTTGGTCATTTTCTCCAAAACCACCGGCCCGATTTCAACCAAACCTTCTGCGTTGGACTCCCCTCGGACCCCCAGATGATATATCCGAGTTTGGAGAAATTTTAATTTTTGGTCAAAAAAAAAAAAAAAAATTGGTCAAAAAAAGACGACAGGCGCGTACCTGTCGTCTTTTTAAAATCGCCTGTTTGGTTTTTGGTCATTTTCTCCAAAACCACCGGCCCGATTTCAACCAAACCTTCTGCGTTGGACTCCCCTCGGACCCCCAGATGATATATCCGAGTTTGGAGAAATTTTAATTTTTGGTCAAAAAAAAAAAAAAAATTGGTCAAAAAAAGACGACAGGCGCGTACCTGTCGTCTTTTTAAAATCGCCTGTTTGGTTTTTGGTCATTTTCTCCAAAACCACCGGCCCGATTTCAACCAAACCTTCTGCGTTGGACTCCCCTCGGACCCCCAGATGATATATCCGAGTTTGGAGAAATTTTAATTTTTGGTCAAAAAAAAAAAAAAAAATTGGTCAAAAAAAGACGACAGGCGCGTACCTGTCGTCTTTTTAAAATCGCCTGTTTGGTTTTTGGTCATTTTCTCCAAAACCACCGGCCCGATTTCAACCAAACCTTCTGCGTTGGACTCCCCTCGGACCCCCAGATGATATATCCGAGTTTGGAGAAATTTTAATTTTTGGTCAAAAAAAAAAAAAAAATTGGTCAAAAAAAGACGACAGGCGCGTACCTGTCGTCTTTTTAAAATCGCCTGTTTGGTTTTTGGTCATTTTCTCCAAAACCACCGGCCCGATTTCAACCAAACCTTCTGCGTTGGACTCCCCTCGGACCCCCAGATGATATATCCGAGTTTGGAGAAATTTTAATTTTTGGTCAAAAAAAAAAAAAAATTTGGTCAAAAAAAGACGACAGGCGCGTACCTGTCGTCTTTTTAAAATCGCCTGTTTGGTTTTTGGTCATTTTCTCCAAAACCACCGGCCCGATTTCAACCAAACCTTCTGCGTTGGACTCCCCTCGGACCCCCAGATGATATATCCGAGTTTGGAGAAATTTTAATTTTTGGTCAAAAAAAAAAAAAAATTTGGACAAAAAAAGACGACAGGCGCGTACCTGTCGTCTTTTTAAAATCGCCTGTTTGGTTTTTGGTCATTTTCTCCAAAACCACCGGCCCGATTTCAACCAAACCTTCTGCGTTGGACTCCCCTCGGACCCCCAGATGATATATCCGAGTTTGGAGAAATTTTAATTTTTGGTCAAAAAAAAAAAAAAAATTGGTCAAAAAAAGACGACAGGCGCGTACCTGTCGTCTTTTTAAAATCGCCTGTTTGGTTTTTGGTCATTTTCTCCAAAACCACCGGCCCGATTTCAACCAAACCTTCTGCGTTGGACTCCCCTCGGACCCCCAGATGATATATCCGAGTTTGGAGAAATTTTAATTTTTGGTCAAAAAAAAAAAAAATTTGGTCAAAAAAAGACGACAGGCGCGTACCTGTCGTCTTTTTAAAATCGCCTGTTTGGTTTTTGGTCATTTTCTCCAAAACCACCGGCCCGATTTCAACCAAACCTTCTGCGTTGGACTCCCCTCGGACCCCCAGATGATATATCCGAGTTTGGAGAAATTTTAATTTTTGGTCAAAAAAAAAAAAAAAATTGGTCAAAAAAAGACGACAGGCGCGTACCTGTCGTCTTTTTAAAATCGCCTGTTTGGTTTTTGGTCATTTTCTCCAAAACCACCGGCCCGATTTCAACCAAACCTTCTGCGTTGGACTCCCCTCGGACCCCCAGATGATATATCCGAGTTTGGAGAAATTTTAATTTTTGGTCAAAAAAAAAAAAAAAATTGGTCAAAAAAAGACGACAGGCGCGTACCTGTCGTCTTTTTAAAATCGCCTGTTTGGTTTTTGGTCATTTTCTCCAAAACCACCGGCCCGATTTCAACCAAACCTTCTGCGTTGGACTCCCCTCGGACCCCCAGATGATATATCCGAGTTTGGAGAAATTTTAATTTTTGGTCAAAAAAAAAAAAAATTGGTCAAAAAAAACGACAGGCGCGTACCTGTCGTCTTTTTAAAATCGCCTGTTTGGTTTTTGGTCATTTTCTCCAAAACCACCGGCCCGATTTCAACCAAACCTTCTGCGTTGGACTCCCCTCGGACCCCCAGATGATATATCCGAGTTTGGAGAAATTTTAATTTTTGGTCAAAAAAAAAAAAAAAATTGGTCAAAAAAAGACGACAGGCGCGTACCTGTCGTCTTTTTAAAATCGCCTGTTTGGTTTTTGGTCATTTTCTCCAAAACCACCGGCCCGATTTCAACCAAACCTTCTGCGTTGGACTCCCCTCGGACCCCCAGATGATATATCCGAGTTTGGAGAAATTTTAATTTTTGGTCAAAAAAAAAAAAAAAATTGGTCAAAAAAAGACGACAGGCGCGTACCTGTCGTCTTTTTAAAATCGCCTGTTTGGTTTTTGGTCATTTTCTCCAAAACCACCGGCCCGATTTCAACCAAACCTTCTGCGTTGGACTCCCCTCGGACCCCCAGATGATATATCCGAGTTTGGAGAAATTTTAATTTTTGGTCAAAAAAAAAAAAAAATTGGTCAAAAAAAGACGACAGGCGCGTACCTGTCGTCTTTTTAAAATCGCCTGTTTGGTTTTTGGTCATTTTCTCCAAAACCACCGGCCCGATTTCAACCAAACCTTCTGCGTTGGACTCCCCTCGGACCCCCAGATGATATATCCGAGTTTGGAGAAATTTTAATTTTTGGTCAAAAAAAAAAAAAAAATTGGTCAAAAAAAGACGACAGGCGCGTACCTGTCGTCTTTTTAAAATCGCCTGTTTGGTTTTTGGTCATTTTCTCCAAAACCACCGGCCCGATTTCAACCAAACCTTCTGCGTTGGACTCCCCTCGGACCCCCAGATGATATATCCGAGTTTGGAATTTGGAGAAATTTTAATTTTTGGTCAAAAAAAAAAAAAAAATTGGTCAAAAAAAGACGACAGGCGCGTACCTGTCGTCTTTTTAAAATCGCCTGTTTGGTTTTTGGTCATTTTCTCCAAAACCACCGGCCCGATTTCAACCAAACCTTCTGCGTTGGACTCCCCTCGGACCCCCAGATGATATATCCGAGTTTGGAGAAATTTTAATTTTTGGTCAAAAAAAAAAAAAAATTGGTCAAAAAAAGACGACAGGCGCGTACCTGTCGTCTTTTTAAAATCGCCTGTTTGGTTTTTGGTCATTTTCTCCAAAACCACCGGCCCGATTTCAACCAAACCTTCTGCGTTGGACTCCCCTCGGACCCCCAGATGATATATCCGAGTTTGGAGAAATTTTAATTTTTGGTCAAAAAAAAAAAAAAATTGGTCAAAAAAAGACGACAGGCGCGTACCTGTCGTCTTTTTAAAATCGCCTGTTTGGTTTTTGGTCATTTTCTCCAAAACCACCGGCCCGATTTCAACCAAACCTTCTGCGTTGGACTCCCCTCGGACCCCCAGATGATATATCCGAGTTTGGAGAAATTTTAATTTTTGGTCAAAAAAAAAAAAAAAATTGGTCAAAAAAAGACGACAGGCGCGTACCTGTCGTCTTTTTAAAATCGCCTGTTTGGTTTTTGGTCATTTTCTCCAAAACCACCGGCCCGATTTCAACCAAACCTTCTGCGTTGGACTCCCCTCGGACCCCCAGATGATATATCCGAGTTTGGAGAAATTTTAATTTTTGGTCAAAAAAAAAAAAAAAATTGGTCAAAAAAAGACGACAGGCGCGTACCTGTCGTCTTTTTAAAATCGCCTGTTTGGTTTTTGGTCATTTTCTCCAAAACCACCGGCCCGATTTCAACCAAACCTTCTGCGTTGGACTCCCCTCGGACCCCCAGATGATATATCCGAGTTTGGAGAAATTTTAATTTTTGGTCAAAAAAAAAAAAAAAATTGGTCAAAAAAAACGACAGGCGCGTACCTGTCGTTTTTTTAAAATCGCCTGTTTGGTTTTTGGTCATTTTCTCCAAAACCACCGGCCCGATTTCAACCAAACCTTCTGCGTTGGACTCCCCTCGGACCCCCAGATGATATATCCGAGTTTGGAGAAATTTTAATTTTTGGTCAAAAAAAAAAAAAAAATTGGTCAAAAAAAAACGACAGGCGCGTACCTGTCGTCTTTTTAAAATCGCCTGTTTGGTTTTTGGTCATTTTCTCCAAAACCACCGGCCCGATTTCAACCAAACCTTCTGCGTTGGACTCCCCTCGGACCCCCAGATGATATATCCGAGTTTGGAGAAATTTTTAATTTTTGGTCAAAAAAAAAAAAAAAATTGGTCAAAAAAAGACGACAGGCGCGTACCTGTCGTCTTTTTAAAATCGCCTGTTTGGTTTTTGGTCATTTTCTCCAAAACCACCGGCCCGATTTCAACCAAACCTTCTGCGTTGGACTCCCCTCGGACCCCCAGATGATATATCCGAGTTTGGAGAAATTTTAATTTTTGGTCAAAAAAAAAAAAAATTTGGTCAAAAAAAGACGACAGGCGCGTACCTGTCGTCTTTTTAAAATCGCCTGTTTGGTTTTTGGTCATTTTCTCCAAAACCACCGGCCCGATTTCAACCAACCTTCTGCGTTGGACTCCCCTCGGACCCCCAGATGATATATCCGAGTTTGGAGAAATTTGAGAAATTTTAATTTTGGTCAAAAAAAAAAAAAATTGGTAAAAAAAAGACGACAGGCGCGTACCTGTCGTCTTTTTAAAATCGCCTGTTTGGTTTTTGGTCATTTTCTCCAAAACCACCGGCCCGATTTCAACCAAACCTTCTGCGTTGGACTCCCCTCGGACCCCAGATGATATATCCAAGTTTGGAGAAATTTTAATTTTTGGTCAAAAAAAAAAAAAAATTGGTCAAAAAAAAAACGACAGGCGCGTACCTGTCGTCTTTTTAAAATCGCCTGTTTGGTTTTTGGTCATTTTCTCCAAAACCACCGGCCCGATTTCAACCAACCTTCTGCGTTGGACTCCCCTCGGACCCCCAGATGATATATCCGAGTTTGGAGAAATTTTAATTTTTGGTCAAAAAAAAAAAAAAAATTGGTCAAAAAAACGACAGGCGCGTACCTGTCGTCTTTTTAAAATCGCCTGTTGGTTTTTGGTCATTTTCTCCAAAACCACCGGCCCGATTTCAACCAAACCTTCTGCGTTGGACTCCCCTCGGACCCCCAGATGATATATCCGAGTTTGGAGAAATTTGGAGAAATTTTAATTTTGGTCAAAAAAAAAAAAAAATTGGTCAAAAAAAGACGGACAGGGCGCGTACCTGTCGTCTTTTTAAAATCGCCTGTTTGGTTTTTGGTCATTTTCTCCAAAACCACCGGCCCGATTTCAACCAAACCTTCTGCGTTGGACTCCCCTCGGACCCCCAGATGATATATCCGAGTTTGGAGAAATTTTAATTTTGGTCAAAAAAAAAAAAAAAATTGGTCAAAAAAAGACGACAGGCGCGTACCTGTCGTCTTTTTAAAATCGCCTGTTTGGTTTTTGGTCATTTTCTCCAAAACCACCGGCCCGATTTCAACCAAACCTTCTGCGTTGGACTCCCCTCGGACCCCCAGATGATATATCCGAGTTTGGAGAAATTTGGAGAAATTTAATTTTTGGTCAAAAAAAAAAAAAAATTGGTCAAAAAAACGACAGGCGCGTACCTGTCGTCTTTTTAAAATCGCCTGTTTGGTTTTTGGTCATTTTCTCCAAAACCACCGGCCCGATTTCAACCAAACCTTCTGCGTTGGACTCCCCTCGGACCCCCAGATGATATATCCGAGTTTGGAGAAATTTAATTTTTGGTCAAAAAAAAAAAAAATTTGGTCAAAAAAAACGACAGGCGCGTACCTGTCGTCTTTTTAAAATCGCCTGTTTGGTTTTTGGTCATTTTCTCCAAAACCACCGGCCCGATTTCAACCAAACCTTCTGCGTTGGACTCCCCTCGGACCCCCAGATGATATATCCGAGAGTTTGGAGAAATTTTAATTTTTGGTCAAAAAAAAAAAAAAATTGGTCAAAAAAGACGACAGGCGCGTACCTGTCGTTTTTAAAATCGCCTGTTTGGTTTTTGGTCATTTTCTCCAAAACCACCGGCCCGATTTCAACCAAACCTTCTGCGTTGGACTCCCCTCGGACCCCCAGATGATATATCCGAGTTTGGAGAAATTTTAATTTTTGGTCAAAAAAAAAAAAAAAAGGTCAAAAAAAACGACAGGCGCGTACCTGTCGTCTTTTTAAAATCGCCTGTTTGGTTTTTGGTCATTTTCTCCAAAACCACCGGCCCGATTTCAACCAAACCTTCTGCGTTGGACTCCCCTCGGACCCCCAGATGATATATCCGAGTTTGGAGAAATTTTAATTTTTGGTCAAAAAAAAAAAAAAATTGGTCAAAAAAAACGACAGGCGCGTACCTGTCGTCTTTTTAAAATCGCCTGTTTGGTTTTTGGTCATTTTCTCCAAAACCACCGGCCCGATTTCAACCAAACCTTCTGCGTTGGACTCCCCTCGGACCCCCAGATGATATATCCGAGTTTGGAGAAATTTTAATTTTTGGTCAAAAAAAAAAAAAAAAATTGGTCAAAAAAAACGACAGGCGCGTACCTGTCGTCTTTTTAAAATCGCCTGTTTGGTTTTTGGTCATTTTCTCCAAAACCACCGGCCCGATTTCAACCAAACCTTCTGCGTTGGACTCCCCTCGGACCCCCAGATGATATATCCGAGTTTGGAGAAATTTTAATTTTTGGTCAAAAAAAAAAAAAAATTGGTCAAAAAAAACGACAGGCGCGTACCTGTCGTCTTTTTAAAATCGCCTGTTTGGTTTTTGGTCATTTTCTCCAAAACCACCGGCCCGATTTCAACCAAACCTTCTGCGTTGGACTCCCCTCGGACCCCCAGATGATATATCCGAGTTTGGAGAAATTTTAATTTTTGGTAAAAAAAAAAAAAAATTGGTCAAAAAAAACGACAGGCGCGTACCTGTCGTCTTTTTAAAATCGCCTGTTTGGTTTTTGGTCATTTTCTCCAAAACCACCGGCCCGATTTCAACCAAACCTTCTGCGTTGGACTCCCTCGGACCCCCAGATGATATAGTTTGGAGAATTTGGAGAAATTTTAATTTTTGGTCAAAAAAAAAAAAAAATTGGTCAAAAAAAACGACAGGCGCGTACCTGTCGTCTTTTTAAAATCGCCTGTTTGGTTTTTGGTCATTTTCTCCAAAACCACCGGCCCGATTTCAACCAAACCTTCTGCGTTGGACTCCCTCGGACCCCCAGATGATATATCCGAGTTTGGAGAAATTTTAATTTTTGGTCAAAAAAAAAAAAAAAAAAATTT
>NW_028155219.1:0-99469 GCF_905171665.1 Trachurus trachurus | reverse complement strand
TGTCGTCTTTTTAAAATCGCCTGTTTGGTTTTTGGTCATTTTCTCCAAAACCACCGGCCCGATTTCAACCAAACCTTCTGCGTTGGACTCCCCTCGGACCCCCAGATGATATATTCGAGTTTGGAGAAATTTTAAATTTTCGTCAAAAAAAAAAAAAAATTGGTCAAAAAAAAACGACAGGCGCGTACCTGTCGTCTTTTTAAAATCGCCTGTTTGGTTTTTGGTCATTTTCTCCAAAACCACCGGCCCGATTTCAACCAAACCTTCTGCGTTGGACTCCCCTCGGACCCCCAGATGATATATCCGAGTTTGGAGAAATTTTGAAATTTTTTGGTCAAAAAAAAAAAAAAAATTGGTCAAAAAAAAACGACAGGCGCGTACCTGTCGTCTTTTTAAAATCGCCTGTTTGGTTTTTGGTCATTTTCTCCAAAACCACCGGCCCGATTTCAACCAAACCTTCTGCGTTGGACTCCCCTCGGACCCCCAGATGATATATCCGAGTTTGGAGAAATTTTAATTTTTGGTCAAAAAAAAAAAAAAATTGGTCAAAAAAAGACGACAGGCGCGTACCTGTCGTCTTTTTAAAATCGCCTGTTTGGTTTTTGGTCATTTTCTCCAAAACCACCGGCCCGATTTCAACCAAACCTTCTGCGTTGGACTCCCCTCGGACCCCCAGATGATATATCCGAGTTTGGAGAAATTTGGAGAAATTTAATTTTTGGTCAAAAAAAAAAAAAAAATTGGTCAAAAAAAACGACAGGCGCGTACCTGTCGTCTTTTTAAAATCGCCTGTTTGGTTTTTGGTCATTTTCTCCAAAACCACCGGCCCGATTTCAACCAAACCTTCTGCGTTGGACTCCCCTCGGACCCCCAGATGATATATCCGAGTTTGGAGAAATTTTAATTTTTGGTCAAAAAAAAAAAAAAATTTGGTCAAAAAAAGACGACAGGCGCGTACCTGTCGTCTTTTTAAAATCGCCTGTTTGGTTTTTGGTCATTTTCTCCAAAACCACCGGCCCGATTTCAACCAAACCTTCTGCGTTGGACTCCCCTCGGACCCCCAGATGATATATCCGAGTTTGGAGAAATTTTAATTTTTGGTCAAAAAAAAAAAAAAATTGGTCAAAAAAAGACGACAGGCGCGTACCTGTCGTCTTTTTAAAATCGCCTGTTTGGTTTTTGGTCATTTTCTCCAAAACCACCGGCCCGATTTCAACCAAACCTTCTGCGTTGGACTCCCCTCGGACCCCCAGATGATATATCCGAGTTTGGAGAAATTTTAATTTTTGGTCAAAAAAAAAAAAAAAATTGGTCAAAAAAAGACGACAGGCGCGTACCTGTCGTCTTTTTAAAATCGCCTGTTTGGTTTTTGGTCATTTTCTCCAAAACCACCGGCCCGATTTCAACCAAACCTTCTGCGTTGGACTCCCCTCGGACCCCCAGATGATATATCGAGTTTGGAGAAATTTTAATTTTTGGTCAAAAAAAAAAAAAAATTTGGTCAAAAAAAAACGACAGGCGCGTACCTGTCGTCTTTTTAAAATCGCCTGTTTGGTTTTTGGTCATTTTCTCCAAAACCACCGGCCCGATTTCAACCAAACCTTCTGCGTTGGACTCCCCTCGGACCCCCAGATGATATATCCGAGTTTGGAGAAATTTGGAGAAATTTAATTTTTGGTCAAAAAAAAAAAAAAATTTGGTCAAAAAAAGACGACAGGCGCGTACCTGTCGTCTTTTTAAAATCGCCTGTTTGGTTTTTGGTCATTTTCTCCAAAACCACCGGCCCGATTTCAACCAAACCTTCTGCGTTGGACTCCCCTCGGACCCCCAGATGATATATCCGAGTTTGGAGAAATTTGAGAATTTAATTTTGGTCAAAAAAAAAAAAAAAATTGGTCAAAAAAAACGACAGGCGCGTACCTGTCGTCTTTTTAAAATCGCCTGTTTGGTTTTTGGTCATTTTCTCCAAAACCACCGGCCCGATTTCAACCAAACCTTCTGCGTTGGACTCCCCTCGGACCCCCAGATGATATATCCGAGTTTGGAGAAATTTTAATTTTTGGTCAAAAAAAAAAAAAAATTTGGTCAAAAAAAGACGACAGGCGCGTACCTGTCGTCTTTTTAAAATCGCCTGTTTGGTTTTTGGTCATTTTCTCCAAAACCACCGGCCCGATTTCAACCAAACCTTCTGCGTTGGACTCCCCTCGGACCCCCAGATGATATATCCGAGTTTGGAGAAATTTGAGAATTTATTTTGGTCAAAAAAAAAAAAAAAATTGGTCAAAAAAAGACGACAGGCGCGTACCTGTCGTCTTTTTAAAATCGCCTGTTTGGTTTTTGGTCATTTTCTCCAAAACCACCGGCCCGATTTCAACCAAACCTTCTGCGTTGGACTCCCCTCGGACCCCCAGATGATATATCCGAGTTTGGAGAAATTTGAGAATTTAATTTTGGTCAAAAAAAAAAAAAAAATTTGGTCAAAAAAAACGACAGGCGCGTACCTGTCGTCTTTTTAAAATCGCCTGTTTGGTTTTTGGTCATTTTCTCCAAAACCACCGGCCCGATTTCAACCAAACCTTCTGCGTTGGACTCCCCTCGGACCCCCAGATGATATATCCGAGTTTGGAGAAATTTTAATTTTTGGTCAAAAAAAAAAAAAAAATTGGTCAAAAAAAGACGACAGGCGCGTACCTGTCGTCTTTTTAAAATCGCCTGTTTGGTTTTTGGTCATTTTCTCCAAAACCACCGGCCCGATTTCAACCAAACCTTCTGCGTTGGACTCCCCTCGGACCCCCAGATGATATATCCGAGTTTGGAGAAATTTTAATTTTTGGTCAAAAAAAAAAAAAAAATTGGTCAAAAAAAGACGACAGGCGCGTACCTGTCGTCTTTTTAAAATCGCCTGTTTGGTTTTTGGTCATTTTCTCCAAAACCACCGGCCCGATTTCAACCAAACCTTCTGCGTTGGACTCCCCTCGGACCCCCAGATGATATATCCGAGTTTGGAGAAATTTTAATTTTTGGTCAAAAAAAAAAAAAAAATTGGTCAAAAAAAGACGACAGGCGCGTACCTGTCGTCTTTTTAAAATCGCCTGTTTGGTTTTTGGTCATTTTCTCCAAAACCACCGGCCCGATTTCAACCAAACCTTCTGCGTTGGACTCCCCTCGGACCCCCAGATGATATATCCGAGTTTGGAGAAATTTTAATTTTTGGTCAAAAAAAAAAAAAAATTTGGTCAAAAAAAGACGACAGGCGCGTACCTGTCGTCTTTTTAAAATCGCCTGTTTGGTTTTTGGTCATTTTCTCCAAAACCACCGGCCCGATTTCAACCAAACCTTCTGCGTTGGACTCCCCTCGGACCCCCAGATGATATATCCGAGTTTGGAGAAATTTGGAGAAATTTTAATTTTTGGTCAAAAAAAAAAAAAAAATTGGTCAAAAAAAACGACAGGCGCGTACCTGTCGTCTTTTTAAAATCGCCTGTTTGGTTTTTGGTCATTTTCTCCAAAACCACCGGCCCGATTTCAACCAAACCTTCTGCGTTGGACTCCCCTCGGACCCCCAGATGATATATCCGAGTTTGGAGAAATTTGGAGAAATTTAATTTTTGGTCAAAAAAAAAAAAAAAATTTGGTCAAAAAAAGACGACAGGCGCGTACCTGTCGTCTTTTTAAAATCGCCTGTTTGGTTTTTGGTCATTTTCTCCAAAACCACCGGCCCGATTTCAACCAAACCTTCTGCGTTGGACTCCCCTCGGACCCCCAGATGATATATCCGAGTTTGGAGAAATTTTAATTTTTGGTCAAAAAAAAAAAAAAAATTGGTCAAAAAAAGACGACAGGCGCGTACCTGTCGTCTTTTTAAAATCGCCTGTTTGGTTTTTGGTCATTTTCTCCAAAACCACCGGCCCGATTTCAACCAAACCTTCTGCGTTGGACTCCCCTCGGACCCCCAGATGATATATCCGAGTTTGGAGAAATTTTAATTTTTGGTCAAAAAAAAAAAAAAATTGGTCAAAAAAAGACGACAGGCGCGTACCTGTCGTCTTTTTAAAATCGCCTGTTTGGTTTTTGGTCATTTTCTCCAAAACCACCGGCCCGATTTCAACCAAACCTTCTGCGTTGGACTCCCCTCGGACCCCCAGATGATATATCCGAGTTTGGAGAAATTTTAATTTTTGGTCAAAAAAAAAAAAAAAATTGGTCAAAAAAAGACGACAGGCGCGTACCTGTCGTCTTTTTAAAATCGCCTGTTTGGTTTTTGGTCATTTTCTCCAAAACCACCGGCCCGATTTCAACCAAACCTTCTGCGTTGGACTCCCCTCGGACCCCCAGATGATATATCCGAGTTTGGAGAAATTTTAATTTTTGGTCAAAAAAAAAAAAAAAATTGGTCAAAAAAAACGACAGGCGCGTACCTGTCGTCTTTTTAAAATCGCCTGTTTGGTTTTTGGTCATTTTCTCCAAAACCACCGGCCCGATTTCAACCAAACCTTCTGCGTTGGACTCCCCTCGGACCCCCAGATGATATATCCGAGTTTGGAGAAATTTTAATTTTTGGTCAAAAAAAAAAAAAAAATTTGGTCAAAAAAAGACGACAGGCGCGTACCTGTCGTCTTTTTAAAATCGCCTGTTTGGTTTTTGGTCATTTTCTCCAAAACCACCGGCCCGATTTCAACCAAACCTTCTGCGTTGGACTCCCCTCGGACCCCCAGATGATATATCCGAGTTTGGAGAAATTTGGAGAAATTTTAATTTTGGTCAAAAAAAAAAAAAAAAATTGGTCAAAAAAAGACGACAGGCGCGTACCTGTCGTCTTTTTAAAATCGCCTGTTTGGTTTTTGGTCATTTTCTCCAAAACCACCGGCCCGATTTCAACCAAACCTTCTGCGTTGGACTCCCCTCGGACCCCCAGATGATATATCCGAGTTTGGAGAAATTTTAAATTTTTGGTCAAAAAAAAAAAAAAATTTGGTCAAAAAAAGACGACAGGCGCGTACCTGTCGTCTTTTTAAAATCGCCTGTTTGGTTTTTGGTCATTTTCTCCAAAACCACCGGCCCGATTTCAACCAAACCTTCTGCGTTGGACTCCCCTCGGACCCCCAGATGATATATCCGAGTTTGGAGAAATTTTAATTTTTGGTCAAAAAAAAAAAAAAAATTTGGTCAAAAAAAGACGACAGGCGCGTACCTGTCGTCTTTTTAAAATCGCCTGTTTGGTTTTTGGTCATTTTCTCCAAAACCACCGGCCCGATTTCAACCAAACCTTCTGCGTTGGACTCCCCTCGGACCCCCAGATGATATATCCGAGTTTGGAGAAATTTTAATTTTTGGTCAAAAAAAAAAAAAAAATTGGTCAAAAAAAACGACAGGCGCGTACCTGTCGTCTTTTTAAAATCGCCTGTTTGGTTTTTGGTCATTTTCTCCAAAACCACCGGCCCGATTTCAACCAAACCTTCTGCGTTGGACTCCCCTCGGACCCCCAGATGATATATCCGAGTTTGGAGAAATTTTAATTTTTGGTCAAAAAAAAAAAAAAAATTGGTCAAAAAAAGACGACAGGCGCGTACCTGTCGTCTTTTTAAAATCGCCTGTTTGGTTTTTGGTCATTTTCTCCAAAACCACCGGCCCGATTTCAACCAAACCTTCTGCGTTGGACTCCCCTCGGACCCCCAGATGATATATCCGAGTTTGGAGAAATTTTAATTTTTGGTCAAAAAAAAAAAAAAAATTGGTCAAAAAAAGACGACAGGCGCGTACCTGTCGTCTTTTTAAAATCGCCTGTTTGGTTTTTGGTCATTTTCTCCAAAACCACCGGCCCGATTTCAACCAAACCTTCTGCGTTGGACTCCCCTCGGACCCCCAGATGATATATCCGAGTTTGGAGAAATTTGGAGAAATTTTAATTTTTGGTCAAAAAAAAAAAAAAAATTGGTCAAAAAAAACGACAGGCGCGTACCTGTCGTCTTTTTAAAATCGCCTGTTTGGTTTTTGGTCATTTTCTCCAAAACCACCGGCCCGATTTCAACCAAACCTTCTGCGTTGGACTCCCCTCGGACCCCCAGATGATATATCCGAGTTTGGAGAAATTTTAATTTTTGGTCAAAAAAAAAAAAAAAATTGGTCAAAAAAAGACGACAGGCGCGTACCTGTCGTCTTTTTAAAATCGCCTGTTTGGTTTTTGGTCATTTTCTCCAAAACCACCGGCCCGATTTCAACCAAACCTTCTGCGTTGGACTCCCCTCGGACCCCCAGATGATATATCCGAGTTTGGAGAAATTTTAATTTTTGGTCAAAAAAAAAAAAAAATTTGGTCAAAAAAAGACGACAGGCGCGTACCTGTCGTCTTTTTAAAATCGCCTGTTTGGTTTTTGGTCATTTTCTCCAAAACCACCGGCCCGATTTCAACCAAACCTTCTGCGTTGGACTCCCCTCGGACCCCCAGATGATATATCCGAGTTTGGAGAAATTTTAATTTTTGGTCAAAAAAAAAAAAAAAATTGGTCAAAAAAAGACGACAGGCGCGTACCTGTCGTCTTTTTAAAATCGCCTGTTTGGTTTTTGGTCATTTTCTCCAAAACCACCGGCCCGATTTCAACCAAACCTTCTGCGTTGGACTCCCCTCGGACCCCCAGATGATATATCCGAGTTTGGAGAAATTTTAATTTTTGGTCAAAAAAAAAAAAAAATTTGGTCAAAAAAAACGACAGGCGCGTACCTGTCGTCTTTTTAAAATCGCCTGTTTGGTTTTTGGTCATTTTCTCCAAAACCACCGGCCCGATTTCAACCAAACCTTCTGCGTTGGACTCCCCTCGGACCCCCAGATGATATATCCGAGTTTGGAGAAATTTTAATTTTTGGTCAAAAAAAAAAAAAAAATTGGTCAAAAAAAACGACAGGCGCGTACCTGTCGTCTTTTTAAAATCGCCTGTTTGGTTTTTGGTCATTTTCTCCAAAACCACCGGCCCGATTTCAACCAAACCTTCTGCGTTGGACTCCCCTCGGACCCCCAGATGATATATCCGAGTTTGGAGAAATTTTAATTTTTGGTCAAAAAAAAAAAAAAAATTTGGTCAAAAAAAGACGACAGGCGCGTACCTGTCGTCTTTTTAAAATCGCCTGTTTGGTTTTTGGTCATTTTCTCCAAAACCACCGGCCCGATTTCAACCAAACCTTCTGCGTTGGACTCCCCTCGGACCCCCAGATGATATATCCGAGTTTGGAGAAATTTTAATTTTTGGTCAAAAAAAAAAAAAAAATTGGTCAAAAAAAGACGACAGGCGCGTACCTGTCGTCTTTTTAAAATCGCCTGTTTGGTTTTTGGTCATTTTCTCCAAAACCACCGGCCCGATTTCAACCAAACCTTCTGCGTTGGACTCCCCTCGGACCCCCAGATGATATATCCGAGTTTGGAGAAATTTTAATTTTTGGTCAAAAAAAAAAAAAAAATTGGTCAAAAAAAGACGACAGGCGCGTACCTGTCGTCTTTTTAAAATCGCCTGTTTGGTTTTTGGTCATTTTCTCCAAAACCACCGGCCCGATTTCAACCAAACCTTCTGCGTTGGACTCCCCTCGGACCCCCAGATGATATATCCGAGTTTGGAGAAATTTTAATTAATTGTCAAAAAAAAAAAAAAATTTGGTCAAAAAAAGACGACAGGCGCGTACCTGTCGTCTTTTTAAAATCGCCTGTTTGGTTTTTGGTCATTTTCTCCAAAACCACCGGCCCGATTTCAACCAAACCTTCTGCGTTGGACTCCCCTCGGACCCCCAGATGATATATCCGAGTTTGGAGAAATTTTAATTTTTGGTCAAAAAAAAAAAAAAAATTGGTCAAAAAAAGACGACAGGCGCGTACCTGTCGTCTTTTTAAAATCGCCTGTTTGGTTTTTGGTCATTTTCTCCAAAACCACCGGCCCGATTTCAACCAAACCTTCTGCGTTGGACTCCCCTCGGACCCCCAGATGATATATCCGAGTTTGGAGAAATTTTAATTTTTGGTCAAAAAAAAAAAAAAAATTGGTCAAAAAAAGACGACAGGCGCGTACCTGTCGTCTTTTTAAAATCGCCTGTTTGGTTTTTGGTCATTTTCTCCAAAACCACCGGCCCGATTTCAACCAAACCTTCTGCGTTGGACTCCCCTCGGACCCCCAGATGATATATCCGAGTTTGGAGAAATTTTAATTTTTGGTCAAAAAAAAAAAAAAAATTGGTCAAAAAAAGACGACAGGCGCGTACCTGTCGTCTTTTTAAAATCGCCTGTTTGGTTTTTGGTCATTTTCTCCAAAACCACCGGCCCGATTTCAACCAAACCTTCTGCGTTGGACTCCCCTCGGACCCCCAGATGATATATCCGAGTTTGGAGAAATTTTAATTTTTGGTCAAAAAAAAAAAAAAATTTGGTCAAAAAAAGACGACAGGCGCGTACCTGTCGTCTTTTTAAAATCGCCTGTTTGGTTTTTGGTCATTTTCTCCAAAACCACCGGCCCGATTTCAACCAAACCTTCTGCGTTGGACTCCCCTCGGACCCCCAGATGATATATCCGAGTTTGGAGAAATTTTAATTTTTGGTCAAAAAAAAAAAAAAAATTGGTCAAAAAAAGACGACAGGCGCGTACCTGTCGTCTTTTTAAAATCGCCTGTTTGGTTTTTGGTCATTTTCTCCAAAACCACCGGCCCGATTTCAACCAAACCTTCTGCGTTGGACTCCCCTCGGACCCCCAGATGATATATCCGAGTTTGGAGAAATTTTAATTTTTGGTCAAAAAAAAAAAAAAAATTGGTCAAAAAAAGACGACAGGCGCGTACCTGTCGTCTTTTTAAAATCGCCTGTTTGGTTTTTGGTCATTTTCTCCAAAACCACCGGCCCGATTTCAACCAAACCTTCTGCGTTGGACTCCCCTCGGACCCCCAGATGATATATCCGAGTTTGGAGAAATTTTAATTTTTGGTCAAAAAAAAAAAAAAAATTGGTCAAAAAAAGACGACAGGCGCGTACCTGTCGTCTTTTTAAAATCGCCTGTTTGGTTTTTGGTCATTTTCTCCAAAACCACCGGCCCGATTTCAACCAAACCTTCTGCGTTGGACTCCCCTCGGACCCCCAGATGATATATCCGAGTTTGGAGAAATTTTAATTTTTGGTCAAAAAAAAAAAAAAAATTGGTCAAAAAAAAACGACAGGCGCGTACCTGTCGTCTTTTTAAAATCGCCTGTTTGGTTTTTGGTCATTTTCTCCAAAACCACCGGCCCGATTTCAACCAAACCTTCTGCGTTGGACTCCCCTCGGACCCCCAGATGATATATCCGAGTTTGGAGAAATTTTAATTTTTGGTCAAAAAAAAAAAAAAAATTTGGTCAAAAAAAACGACAGGCGCGTACCTGTCGTCTTTTTAAAATCGCCTGTTTGGTTTTTGGTCATTTTCTCCAAAACCACCGGCCCGATTTCAACCAAACCTTCTGCGTTGGACTCCCCTCGGACCCCCAGATGATATATCCGAGTTTGGAGAAATTGGAGAAATTTTAATTTTTGGTCAAAAAAAAAAAAAAAATTTGGTCAAAAAAAACGACAGGCGCGTACCTGTCGTCTTTTTAAAATCGCCTGTTTGGTTTTTGGTCATTTTCTCCAAAACCACCGGCCCGATTTCAACCAAACCTTCTGCGTTGGACTCCCCTCGGACCCCCAGATGATATATCCGAGTTTGGAGAAATTTTAATTTTTGGTCAAAAAAAAAAAAAAAATTGGTCAAAAAAAGACGACAGGCGCGTACCTGTCGTCTTTTTAAAATCGCCTGTTTGGTTTTTGGTCATTTTCTCCAAAACCACCGGCCCGATTTCAACCAAACCTTCTGCGTTGGACTCCCCTCGGACCCCCAGATGATATATCCGAGTTTGGAGAAATTTTAATTTTTGGTCAAAAAAAAAAAAAAAATTTGGTCAAAAAAAGACGACAGGCGCGTACCTGTCGTCTTTTTAAAATCGCCTGTTTGGTTTTTGGTCATTTTCTCCAAAACCACCGGCCCGATTTCAACCAAACCTTCTGCGTTGGACTCCCCTCGGACCCCCAGATGATATATCCGAGTTTGGAGAAATTTTAATTTTTGGTCAAAAAAAAAAAAAAATTGGTCAAAAAAAGACGACAGGCGCGTACCTGTCGTCTTTTTAAAATCGCCTGTTTGGTTTTTGGTCATTTTCTCCAAAACCACCGGCCCGATTTCAACCAAACCTTCTGCGTTGGACTCCCCTCGGACCCCCAGATGATATATCCGAGTTTGGAGAAATTTGGAGAAATTTTAATTTTTGGTCAAAAAAAAAAAAAAAATTTGGTCAAAAAAAGACGACAGGCGCGTACCTGTCGTCTTTTTAAAATCGCCTGTTTGGTTTTTGGTCATTTTCTCCAAAACCACCGGCCCGATTTCAACCAAACCTTCTGCGTTGGACTCCCCTCGGACCCCCAGATGATATATCCGAGTTTGGAGAAATTTTAATTTTTGGTCAAAAAAAAAAAAAAATTTGGTCAAAAAAAGACGACAGGCGCGTACCTGTCGTCTTTTTAAAATCGCCTGTTTGGTTTTTGGTCATTTTCTCCAAAACCACCGGCCCGATTTCAACCAAACCTTCTGCGTTGGACTCCCCTCGGACCCCCAGATGATATATCCGAGTTTGGAGAAATTTGGAGAAATTTTAATTTTTGGTCAAAAAAAAAAAAAAAATTTGGTCAAAAAAAGACGACAGGCGCGTACCTGTCGTCTTTTTAAAATCGCCTGTTTGGTTTTTGGTCATTTTCTCCAAAACCACCGGCCCGATTTCAACCAAACCTTCTGCGTTGGACTCCCCTCGGACCCCCAGATGATATATCCGAGTTTGGAGAAATTTTAATTTTTGGTCAAAAAAAAAAAAAAAATTTGGTCAAAAAAAACGACAGGCGCGTACCTGTCGTCTTTTTAAAATCGCCTGTTTGGTTTTTGGTCATTTTCTCCAAAACCACCGGCCCGATTTCAACCAAACCTTCTGCGTTGGACTCCCCTCGGACCCCCAGATGATATATCCGAGTTTGGAGAAATTTTAATTTTTGGTCAAAAAAAAAAAAAAAATTGGTCAAAAAAAAACGACAGGCGCGTACCTGTCGTCTTTTTAAAATCGCCTGTTTGGTTTTTGGTCATTTTCTCCAAAACCACCGGCCCGATTTCAACCAAACCTTCTGCGTTGGACTCCCCTCGGACCCCCAGATGATATATCCGAGTTTGGAGAAATTTTAATTTTTGGTCAAAAAAAAAAAAAAAATTGGTCAAAAAAAGACGACAGGCGCGTACCTGTCGTCTTTTTAAAATCGCCTGTTTGGTTTTTGGTCATTTTCTCCAAAACCACCGGCCCGATTTCAACCAAACCTTCTGCGTTGGACTCCCCTCGGACCCCCAGATGATATATCCGAGTTTGGAGAAATTTTAATTTTTGGTCAAAAAAAAAAAAAAAATTGGTCAAAAAAAAACGACAGGCGCGTACCTGTCGTCTTTTTAAAATCGCCTGTTTGGTTTTTGGTCATTTTCTCCAAAACCACCGGCCCGATTTCAACCAAACCTTCTGCGTTGGACTCCCCTCGGACCCCCAGATGATATATCCGAGTTTGGAGAAATTTTAATTTTTGGTCAAAAAAAAAAAAAAAAATTGGTCAAAAAAAGACGACAGGCGCGTACCTGTCGTCTTTTTAAAATCGCCTGTTTGGTTTTTGGTAATTTCTCCAAAACCACCGGCCCGATTTCAACCAAAACCTCTGCGTTGGACTCCCTCGGACCCCCAGATGATATATCCGAGTTTGGAGAAATTTTAATTTTGGTCAAAAAAAAAAAAAAAAATTGGTCAAAAAAAAAACGACAAGGCGCGTACCTGTCGTCTTTTTAAAATCGCCTGTTTGGTTTTTGGTCATTTTCTCCAAAACCACCGGCCCGATTCACAAACCTTCTGCTAGGACTGCCCCTCGGACCCCAGATGATATATTCGAGTTTGGAGAAATTTTAAATTTTCGTCAAAAAAAAAAAGAAAAATTGGCAAAAAAAGAACGACAGGGGCGCGTACCTGTCGTCTTTTTAAAATCGGCCTGTTTGGTTTTTGGTCATTTCCTCCAAACCACAGGCCCGATTTCAACCAAATCCTTTCTGCGTAGGCTGACTCCCCTCGGACCCCCATATGATATATCCGAGTTTGGAGAAATTTTAATTTTGGTCAAAAAAAAAAAAAAATGTGGTCAAAAAAAGAACCTGTCGTCTTTTTAAAATCGCAGGTTTGGTTTTTGGTCATTTTCTCACAAAACCACCGGCCCGATTTCAACCAAACCTTCTGCGCTTGGACTCCCCTCGGACCCCCAGATGATATATCCGAGTTTGGAGAAATTTGGAGAAATTTTAATTTTTGGTCAAAAAAAAAAAAAAAATTGGTCAAAAAAAAACCTGTCGTCTTTTTAAAATCGCCTGTTTGGTTTTTGGTCATTTTCTCCAAAACCACCGGCCCGATTTCAACCAAACCTTCTGCGTTGGACTCCCCTCGGACCCCCAGATGATTTATCCGAGTTTGGAGAAATTTTAATTTTTGGTAAAAAAAAAAAAAAAAAAAATTGGTCAAAAAAAAACGACAGGCGCGTACCTGTCGTCTTTTTAAAATCGCCTGTTTGGTTTTTGGTAATTTTCTCCAAAACCACCGGCCCGATTTCAACCAAACCTTCTGCATAGGACTCCCCTCGGACCCCAGATGATATATTCGAGTTTGGAGAAATTTTAAATTTTCGTCAAAAAAAAAAAAAAAATTGGTCAAAAAAAAACGACAGGCGCGTACCTGTCGTCTTTTTAAAATCGCCTGTTTGGTTTTTGGTCATTTTCTCCAAAACCACAGGCCCGATTTCAACCAAACCTTCTGCGTAGGACTCCCCTCGGACCCCCAGATGATATATCCGAGTTTGGAGAAATTTTAATTTTTGGTCAAAAAAAAAAAAAAATTTGGTCAAAAAAAAACCTGTCGTCTTTTTAAAATCGCCTGTTTGGTTTTTGGTCATTTTCTCCAAAACCACCGGCCCGATTTCAACCAAACCTTCTGCGTTGGACTCCCCTCGGACCCCCAGATGATATATCCGAGTTTGGAGAAATTTGGAGAAATTTTAATTTTTGGTCAAAAAAAAAAAAAAAATTTGGTCAAAAAAAAACCTGTCGTCTTTTTAAAATCGCCTGTTTGGTTTTTGGTCATTTTCTCCAAAACCACCGGCCCGATTTCAACCAAACCTTCTGCGTTGGACTCCCCTCGGACCCCCAGATGATATATCCGAGTTTGGAGAAATTTTAATTTTTGGTAAAAAAAAAAAAAAAAATTGGTCAAAAAAAAACGACAGGCGCGTACCTGTCGTCTTTTTAAAATCGCCTGTTTGGTTTTTGGTCATTTTCTCCAAAACCACCGGCCCGATTTCAACCAAACCTTCTGCGTTGGACTCCCCTCGGACCCCCAGATGATATATTCGAGTTTGGAGAAATTTAAATTTTCGTCAAAAAAAAAAAAAAATTGGTCAAAAAAAACCGACAGGCGCGTACCTGTCGTATTTTAAAATCGCCTGTTTGGTTTTTGGTTATTTTCTCCAAAACCACCGGCCCGATTTCAACCAAACCTTCTGCGTTGGACTCCCCTCGGACCCCCAGATGATATATCCGAGTTTGGAGAAATTTTAATTTTTGGTCAAAAAAAAAAAAAAAATGGTAAAAAAAAAACGACAGGCGCGTACCTGTCGTCTTTTTAAAATCGCCTGTTTGGTTTTTGGTCATTTTCTCCAAAACCACCGGCCCGATTTCAACCAAACCTTCTGCGTTGGACTCCCCTCGGACCCCCAGATGATATATTCGAGTTTGGAGAAATTTTAAATTTTCGTCAAAAAAAAAAAAATTTGGTCAAAAAAAAACGACAGGCGCGTACCTGTCGTCTTTTTAAAATCGCCTGTTTGGTTTTTGGTCATTTTCTCCAAAACCACCGGCCCGATTTCAACCAAACCTTCTGCGTTGGACTCCCTCGGACCCCCAGATGATATATCCGAGTTTGGAGAAATTTGGAGAAATTTTAATTTTTGGTCAAAAAAAAAAAAAAAATTTGGTCAAAATAAAACGACAGGCGCGTACCTGTCGTCTTTTTAAAATCGCCTGTTTGGTTTTTGGTCATTTTCTCCAAAACCACCGGCCCGATTTCAACCAAACCTTCTGCGTTGGACTCCCCTCGGACCCCCAGATGATATATTCGAGTTTGGAGAAATTTTAAATTTTCGTCAAAAAAAAAAAAAAATTTGGTAAAAAAAAAAACGACAGGCGCGTACCTGTCGTCTTTTTAAGATCGCCTGTTTGGTTTTTGGTCATTTTCTCCAAAACCACCGGCCCGATTTCAACCAAACCTTCTGCGTTGGACTCCCCTCGGACCCCCAGATGATATATCCGAGTTTGGAGAAATTTGGAGAAATTTTAATTTTTGGTCAAAAAAAAAAAAAAAATTTGGTCAAAAAAAAACCTGTCGTCTTTTTAAAATCGCCTGTTTGGTTTTTGGTCATTTTCTCCAAAACCACCGGCCCGATTTCAACCAAACCTTCTGCGTTGGACTCCCCTCGGACCCCCAGATGATATATCCGAGTTTGGAGAAATTTGGAGAAATTTTAATTTTTGGTCAAAAATAAATAAATAAAATTGGTCAAAAAAAAAACGACAGGCGCGTACCTGTCGTCTTTTTAAAATCGCCTGTTTGGTTTTTGGTCATTTTCTCCAAAACCACCGGCCCGATTTCAACCAAACCTTCTGCGTTGGACTCCCCTCGGACCCCCAGATGATATATCCGAGTTTGGAGAAATTTTAATTTTTGGTAAAAAAAAAAAAAAAAATTGGTCAAAAAAAAACGACAGGCGCGTACCTGTCGTCTTTTTAAAATCGCCTGTTTGGTTTTTGGTCATTTTCTCCAAAACCACCGGCCCGATTTCAACCAAACCTTCTGCGTTGGACTCCCCTCGGACCCCCAGATGATATATCCGAGTTTGGAGAAATTTTAATTTTTGGTAAAAAAAAATAAAAAAAATTGGTCAAAAAAAAACGACAGGCGCGTACCTGTCGTCTTTTTAAAATCGCCTGTTTGGTTTTTGGTCATTTTCTCCAAAACCACGGCCCGATTTCAACCAAACCTTCTGCGTTGGACTCCCCTCGGACCCCCAGATGATATATCCGAGTTTGGAGAAATTTGGAGAAATTTTAATTTTTGGTCAAAAAAAAAAAAAAAATTTGGTCAAAAAAAAACGACAGGCGCGTACCTGTCGTCTTTTTAAAATCGCCTGTTTGGTTTTTGGTCATTTTCTCCAAAACCACCGGCCCGATTTCAACCAAACCTTCTGCGTTGGACTCCCCTCGGACCCCCAGATGATATATCCGAGTTTGGAGAAATTTTAATTTTTGGTCAAAAAAAAAAAAAAAATTTGGTCAAAAAAAAACGACAGGCGCGTACCTGTCGTCTTTTTAAAATCGCCTGTTTGGTTTTTGGTCATTTTCTCCAAAACCACGGCCCGATTTCAACCAAACCTTCTGCGTTGGACTCCCCTCGGACCCCAGATGATATATCCGAGTTTGGAGAAATTTGGAGAAATTTTAATTTTTGGTCAAAAAAAAAAAAAAATTTGGTCAAAAAAAAACGACAGGCGCGTACCTGTCGTCTTTTTAAAATCGCCTGTTTGGTTTTTGGTCATTTTCTCCAAAACCACCGGCCCGATTTCAACCAAACCTTCTGCGTTGGACTCCCCTCGGACCCCCAGATGATATATCCGAGTTTGGAGAAATTTTAATTTTTGGTCAAAAAAAAAAAAAAAATTTGGTCAAAAAAAAAACGACAGGCGCGTACCTGTCGTCTTTTTAAAATCGCCTGTTTGGTTTTTGGTCATTTTCTCCAAAACCACGGCCCGATTTCAACCAAACCTTCTGCGTTGGACTCCCCTCGGACCCCCAGATGATATATCCGAGTTTGGAGAAATTTGGAGAAATTTTAATTTTTGGTCAAAAAAAAAAAAAAAATTTGGTCAAAAAAAAACGACAGGCGCGTACCTGTCGTCTTTTTAAAATCGCCTGTTTGGTTTTTGGTCATTTTCTCCAAAACCACCGGCCCGATTTCAACCAAACCTTCTGCGTTGGACTCCCCTCGGACCCCCAGATGATATATCCGAGTTTGGAGAAATTTTAATTTTTGGTAAAAAAAAAAAAAAAAATTGGTCCAAAAAAAACGACAGGCGCGTACCTGTCGTCTTTTTAAAATCGCCTGTTTGGTTTTTGGTCATTTTCTCCAAAACCACCGGCCCGATTTCAACCAAACCTTCTGCGTTGGACTCCCCTCGGACCCCCAGATGATATATTCGAGTTTGGAGAAATTTTAAATTTTCGTAAAAAAAAAAAAAAAATTGGTCAAAAAAAAACGACAGGCGCGTACCTGTCGTCTTTTTAAAATCGCCTGTTTGGTTTTTGGTCATTTTCTCCAAAACCACGGCCCGATTTCAACCAAACCTTCTGCGTTGGACTCCCCTCGGACCCCCAGATGATATATCCGAGTTTGGAGAAATTTGGAGACATTTTAATTTTTGGTCAAAAAAAAAAAAAAAATTTGGTCAAAAAAAAACCTGTCGTCTTTTTAAAATCGCCTGTTTGGTTTTTGGTCATTTTCTCCAAAACCACCGGCCCGATTTCAACCAAACCTTCTGCGTTGGACTCCCCTCGGACCCCCAGATGATATATCCGAGTTTGGAGAAATTTGGAGAAATTTTAATTTTTGGTCAAAAAAAAAAAAAAAATTGGTCAAAAAAAACGACAGGCGCGTACCTGTCGTCTTTTTAAAATCGCCTGTTTGGTTTTTGGTCATTTTCTCCAAAACCACCGGCCCGATTTCAACCAAACCTTCTGCGTTGGACTCCCCTCGGACCCCCAGATGATATATCCGAGTTTGGAGAAATTTGGAGAAATTTTAATTTTTGGTCAAAAAAAAAAAAAAAAAAAAATTTGGTCAAAAAAAAACCTGTCGTCTTTTTAAAATCGCCTGTTTGGTTTTTGGTCATTTTCTCCAAAACCACCGGCCCGATTTCAACCAAACCTTCTGCGTTGGACTCCCCTCGGACCCCCAGATGATATATCCGAGTTTGGAGAAATTTGGAGAAATTTTAATTTTTGGTCAAAAAAAAAAAAAAAATTGGTCAAAAAAAACGACAGGCGCGTACCTGTCGTCTTTTTAAAATCGCCTGTTTGGTTTTTGGTCATTTTCTCCAAAACCACCGGCCCGATTTCAACCAAACCTTCTGCATAGGACTCCCCTCGGACCCCCAGATGATATATCCGAGATTGGAGAAATTTGAAGAAATTTTAAATTTTCGTCAAAAAAAAAAAAAAATTTGGTCAAACAAAAACGTACCTGTCGTCTTTTTAAAATCGCCTGTTTGGTTTTTGGTCATTTTCTCCAAAACCACCGGCCCGATTTCAACCAAACCTTCTGCATTGGACTCCCCTCGGACCCCCAGATGATATATCCGAGTTTGGAGAAATTTTAATTTTTGGTCAAAAAAAAAAAAAAAAATGGTCAAAAAAAAAACGACAGGCGCGTACCTGTCGTCTTTTTAAAATCGCCTGTTTGGTTTTTGGTCATTTTCTCCAAAACCACCGGCCCGATTTCAACCAAACCTTCTGCGTTGGACTCCCCTCGGACCCCCAGATGATATATTCGAGTTTGGAGAAATTTTAAATTTTCGTCAAGGTAAAAAAAAAACGACAGGCGCGTACCTGTCGTCTTTTTAAAATCGCCTGTTTGGTTTTTGGTCATTTTCTCCAAAACCACCGGCCCGATTTCAACCAAACCTTCTGCATTGGACTCCCCTCGGACCCCCAGATGATATATCCGAGTTTGGAGAAATTTTAATTTTTGGTCAAAAAAAAAAAAAAAAATGGTCAAAAAAAAAACGACAGGCGCGTACCTGTCGTCTTTTTAAAATCGCCTGTTTGGTTTTTGGTCATTTTCTCCAAAACCACCGGCCCGATTTCAACCAAACCTTCTGCGTTGGACTCCCCTCGGACCCCCAGATGATATATTCGAGTTTGGAGAAATTTTAAATTTTCGTCAAGGTAAAAAAAAAACGACAGGCGCGTACCTGTCGTCTTTTTAAAATCGCCTGTTTGGTTTTTGGTCATTTTCTCCAAAACCACCGGCCCAATTTCAACCAAACCTTCTGCGTTGGACTCCCCTCGGACCCCCAGATGATATATCCGAGTTTGGAGAAATTTTAATTTTTGGTCAAAAAAAAAAAAAAAATTGGTCAAAAAAAACGACAGGCGCGTACCTGTCGTCTTTTTAAAATCGCCTGTTTGGTTTTTGGTCATTTTCTCCAAAACCACCGGCCCGATTTCAACCAAACCTTCTGCGTAGGACTCCCCTCGGACCCCCAGATGATATATCCGAGTTTGGATAATTTTTGGTCCAAAAAAAAAAAAAAAATGGTCAAAAAAAAAACGACAGGCGCGTACCTGTCGTCTTTTTAAAATCGCCTGTTTGGTTTTTGGTAATTTTCTCCAAAACCACCGGCCCGATTTCAACCAAACCTTCTGCATAGGACTCCCCTCAGACCCCCAGATGATATATCCGAGTTTGGAGAAATTTGGAGAAATTTTAATTTTTGGTCAAAAAAAAAAAAAAAATTTGGTCAAAATAAAAGGACAGGCGCGTACCTGTCGTCTTTTTAAAATCGCCTGTTTGGTTTTTGGTCATTTTCTCCAAAACCACCGGCCCGATTTCAACCAAACCTTCTGCGTTGGACTCCCCTCGGACCCCCAGATGATATATTCGAGTTTGGAGAAATTTTAATTTTTGGTCAAAAAAAAAAAAAAAATTGGTGAAAAAAAAACGACAGGCGCGTACCTGTCGTCTTTTTAAAATCGCCTTTTTGGTTTTTGGTAATTTTCTCCAAAACCACCGGCCCGATTTCAACCAAACCTTCTGCATAGGACTCCCCTCGGACCCCCAGATGATATATCCGAGTTTGGAGAAATTTGGAGAAATTTTAATTTTTGGTAAAAAAAAAAAAAAAAATTTGGTCAAAATAAAAGGACAGGCGCGTACCTGTCGTCTTTTTAAAATCGCCTGTTTGGTTTTTGGTCATTTTCTCCAAAACCACCGGCCCGATTTCAACCAAACCTTCTGCGTTGGACTCCCCTCGGACCCCCAGATGATATATTCGAATTTGGAGAAATTTTAATTTTTGGTAAAAAAAACAAAAAAAAAATTTGGTCAAAATAAAACGACAGGCGCGTACCTGTCGTCTTTTTAAAATCGCCTGTTTGGTTTTTGGTCATTTTCTCCAAAACCACCGGCCCGATTTCAACCAAACCTTCTGCGTTGGACTCCCCTCGGACCCCCAGATGATATATCCGAGTTTGGAGAAATTTGGAGAAATTTTAATTTTTGGTCAAAAAAAAAAAAAATATTTGGTCAAAATAAAACGACAGGCGCGTACCTGTCGTCTTTTTAAAATCGCCTGTTTGGTTTTTGGTCATTTTCTCCAAAACCACCGGCCCGATTTCAACCAAACCTTCTGCGTTGGACTCCCCTCGGACCCCCAGATGATATATCCGAGTTTGGAGAAATTTGGAGAAATTTTAATTTTTGGTCAAAAAAAAAAAAAAAATTTGGTCAAAATAAAACGACAGGCGCGTACCTGTCGTCTTTTTAAAATCGCCTGTTTGGTTTTTGGTCATTTTCTCCAAAACCACCGGCCCGATTTCAACCAAACCTTCTGCGTTGGACTCCCCTCGGACCCCCAGATGATATATTCGAGTTTGGAGAAATTTTAAATTTTCGTCAAAAAAAAAAAAAAAATTGGTCAAAAAAAAACGACAGGCGCGTACCTGTCGTCTTTTTAAAATCGCCTGTTTGGTTTTTGGTCATTTTCTCCAAAACCACCGGCCCGATTTCAACCAAACCTTCTGCGTTGGACTCCCCTCGGACCCCCAGATGATATATCCGAGTTTGGAGAAATTTTAATTTTTGGTCAAAAAAAAAAAAAAAATTGGTCAAAAAAAAACGACAGGCGCGTACCTTTCGTCTTTTTAAAATCGCCTGATGGTTTTTGGTCATTTTCTCCAAAACCACCGGCCCGATTTCAACCAAACCTTCTGCGTTGGACTCCCCTCGGACCCCCAGATGATATATCCGAGTTTGGAGAAATTTGGAGAAATTTTAATTTTTGGTCAAAAAAAAAAAAAAAATTGGTAAAAAAAAAAACCTGTCGTCTTTTTAAAATCGCCTGTTTGGTTTTTGGTCATTTTCTCCAAAACCACCGGCCCGATTTCAACCAAACCTTCTGCGTTGGACTCCCCTCGGACCCCCAGATGATATATCCGAGTTTGGAGAAATTTTAATTTTTGGTCAAAAAAAAAAAAAAAATTGGTCAAAAAAAACGACAGGCGCGTACCTGTCGTCTTTTTAAAATCGCCTGTTTGGTTTTTGGTCATTTTCTCCAAAACCACCGGCCCGATTTCAACCAAACCTTCTGCATAGGACTCCGGTCGGACCCCCAGATGATATATCCGAGTTTGGAGAAATTTGGAGAAATTTTAATTTTTGGTCAAAAAAAAAAAAAATTTGGTCAAAATAAAACGACAGGCGCGTACCTGTCGTCTTTTTAAAATCGCCTGTTTGGTTTTTGGTCATTTTCTCCAAAACCACCGGCCCGATTTCAACCAAACCTTCTGCGTTGGACTCCCCTCGGACCCCCAGATGATATATTCGAGTTTGGAGAAATTATAAATTTTCGTCAAAAAAAAAAAAAAATTTGGTCAAAAAAAAAACGACAGGCGCGTACCTGTCGTCTTTTTAAAATCGCCTGTTTGGTTTTTGGTCATTTTCTCCAAAACCACCGGCCCGATTTCAACCAAACCTTCTGCATAGGACTCCGGTCGGACCCCCAGATGATATATCCGAGTTTGGAGAAATTTGGAGAAATTTTAATTTTTGGTCAAAAAAAAATAAAAAATTTGGTCAAAATAAAACGACAGGCGCGTACCTGTCGTCTTTTTAAAATCGCCTGTTTGGTTTTTGGTCATTTTCTCCAAAACCACCGGCCCGATTTCAACCAAACCTTCTGCGTTGGACTCCCCTCGGACCCCCAGATGATATATTCGAGTTTGGAGAAATTTTAAATTTTCGTCAAAAAAAAAAAAAAAATTGGTCAAAAAAAAACGACAGGCGCGTACCTGTCGTCTTTTTAAAATCGCCTGTTTGGTTTTTGGTCATTTTCTCCAAAACCACCGTCCCGATTTCAACCAAACCTTCTGCGTTGGACTCCCCTCGGACCCCCAGATGATATATCCGAGTTTGGAGAAATTTGGAGAAATTTTAATTTTTGGTCAAAAAAAAACGACAGGCGCGTACCTGTCGTCTTTTTAAAATCGCCTGTTTGGTTTTTGGTCATTTTCTCCAAAACCACCGGCCCGATTTCAACCAAACCTTCTGCGTTGGACTCCCCTCGGACCCCCAGATGATATATCCGAGTTTGGAGAAATTTTAATTTTTGGTCAAAAAAAAAAAAAAAATTGGTCAAAAAAAAACGACAGGCGCGTACCTTTCGTCTTTTTAAAATCGCCTGATGGTTTTTGGTCATTTTCTCCAAAACCACCGGCCCGATTTCAACCAAACCTTCTGCGTTGGACTCCCCTCGGACCCCCAGATGATATATCCGAGTTTGGAGAAATTTGGAGAAATTTTAATTTTTGGTCAAAAAAAAAAAAAAAATTGGTAAAAAAAAAACCTGTCGTCTTTTTAAAATCGCCTGTTTGGTTTTTGGTCATTTTCTCCAAAACCACCGGCCCGATTTCAACCAAACCATCTGCGTTGGACTCCCCTCGGACCCCCAGATGATATATCCGAGTTTGGAGAAATTTGAATTTTTGGTCAAAAAAAAAAAAAAATTGGTCAAAAAAAACGACAGGCGCGTACCTGTCGTCTTTTTAAAATCGCCTGTTTGGTTTTTGGTCATTTTCTCCAAAACCACCGTCCCGATTTCAACCAAACCTTCTCCGTTGGACTCCCCTCGGACCCCCAGATGATATATCCGAGTTTGGAGAAATTTGGAGAAATTTTAATTTTTGGTCAAAAAAAAACGACAGGCGCGTACCTGTCGTCTTTTTAAAATCGCCTGTTTGGTTTTTGGTCATTTTCTCCAAAACCACCGGCCCGATTTCAACCAAACCTTCTGCGTTGGACTCCCCTCGGACCCCCAGATGATATATTCGAGTTTGGAGAAATTTTAAATTTTCGTCAAAAAAAAAAAAAAATTTGGTCAAAAAAAAAACGACAGGCGCGTACCTTTCGTCTTTTTAAAATCGCCTGATGGTTTTTGGTCATTTTCTCCAAAACCACCGGCCCGATTTCAACCAAACCTTCTGCGTTGGACTCCCCTCGGACCCCCAGATGATATATCCGAGTTTGGAGAAATTTGGAGAAATTTTAATTTTTGGTCAAAAAAAAAAAAAAAATTGGTAAAAAAAAAACCTGTCGTCTTTTTAAAATCGCCTGTTTGGTTTTTGGTCATTTTCTCCAAAACCACCGGCCCGATTTCAACCAAACCTTCTGCGTTGGACTCCCCTCGGACCCCCAGATGATATATCCGAGTTTGGAGAAATTTTAATTTTTGGTCAAAAAAAAAAAAAAATGGTCAAAAAAAACGACAGGCGCGTACCTGTCGTCTTTTTAAAATCGCCTGTTTGGTTTTTGGTCATTTTCTCCAAAACCACCGGCCCGATTTCAACCAAACCTTCTGCGTTGGACTCCCCTCGGACCCCCAGATGATATATTCGAGTTTAGAGACATTTTAAATTTTCGTCAAAAAAAAAAAAATTTGGTCAAAAAAAAACGACAGGCGCGTACCTGTCGTCTTTTTAAAATCGCCTGTTTGGTTTTTGGTCATTTTCTCCAAAACCACCGGCCCGATTTCAACCAAACCTTCTGCGTTGGACTCCCCTCGGACCCCCAGATGATATATCCGAGTTTGGAGAAATTTGGAGAAATTTTAATTTTTGGTCAAAAAAAAAAAAAAAAATTGGTAAAAAAAAAACCTGTCGTCTTTTTAAAATCGCCTGTTTGGTTTTTGGTCATTTTCTCCAAAACCACCGGCCCGATTTCAACCAAACCTTCTGCGTTGGACTCCCCTCGGACCCCCAGATGATATATCCGAGTTTGGAGAAATTTGAATTTTTGGTCAAAAAAAAAAAAAAATTGGTCAAAAAAAACGACAGGCGCGTACCTGTCGTCTTTTTAAAATCGCCTGTTTGGTTTTTGGTCATTTTCTCCAAAACCACCGTCCCGATTTCAACCAAACCTTCTGCGTTGGACTCCCCTCGGACCCCCAGATGATATATCCGAGGTTGGAGAAATTTGGAGAAATTTTAATTTTTGGTCAAAAAAGAAAAAAATTTGGTCAAAAAAAAACGACAGGCGCGTACCTGTCGTCTTTTTAAAATCGCCTGTTTGGTTTTTGGTCATTTTCTCCAAAACCACCGGCCCGATTTCAACCAAACCTTCTGCGTTGGACTCCCCTCGGACCCCCAGATGATAAATCCGAGTTTGGAGAAATTTTACTTTTTGGTCAAAAAAAAAAAAAAATTGGTCAAAAAAAAACGACAGGCGCGTACCTGTCGTCTTTTTAAAATCGCCTGTTTGGTTTTTGGTCATTTTCTCCAAAACCACCGGCCCGATTTCAACCAAACCTTCTGCGTTGGACTCCCCTCGGACCCCCAGATGATATATCCGAGTTTGGAGAAATTTGGAGAAATTTTAATTTTTGGTCAAAAAAAAAAAAAAAATTTGGTCAAAATAAAACGACAGGCGCGTACCTGTCGTCTTTTTAAAATCGCCTGTTTGGTTTTTGGTCATTTTCTCCAAAACCACCGGCCCGATTTCAACCAAACCTTCTGCGTTGGACTCCCCTCGGACCCCCAGATGATATAGAAAGCCATTGCTGTCTTTGCAAATGATGTTAGCGATCACTGCATAATTGCTTGTGTGAGAGACACAAAGTTGCCAAAGTGTAAACCACGCATTATACTAAAGAGAAATTTTAAATTGTTCTGTGAACAAGCTTTTTTAAATGACCTTTATCTCTGTGACTGGACCAAAATAAATTTAATCCCAGAGCCCGAGATAGCATTGCAGTACTTTAAATCATTATTGTTAGACATTATAAATAAACATGCTCCTCTTAGAAAACAGAAGATTAAAGGACGTGATAACCCGTGGTTCTCAGAGCAACTGTCTGAACTAATTCATGAACGAGACCTTGCTTGGGCAACTGCAAGAATATCCAAAAATAAGTCAGACTGGCAACATTTTAGGTACCTGAGAAACAAGTGTGTCTCCCAAATACGTAAAGCTAAAGCAGATTTTTATGTTAATGAAATATGTGATAGCACAAACAACCCTTCTAAATTCTGGAAGATGATTAAATCATTGTCTTCAGGCACAAGGGACACTGTACTTCCGAATACTTTAAAGCTGAATGATGAGATCATTACAGAAAAGAAAAGTATGTTAGATTCCTTAAACCAGCATTTTATATCTTCTGGTTTGTTGTTTGAGCAGGAAATGAAACAAGATACGAGTCAAGTGGATTACTCTCTGTCTGGTGAAAATGTACTTTGTGATTTTGATCTTGCTCTCATTACTAAAGAGGAGGTATACAATGCTCTCATTAAGTTAAATACCAAGAAATCCTCTGGTCCTGATGGGTTAGACCCATACTTCTTGAAAATTGCTGCTGAACATATTGCAGAACCTTTGACATATATTTTCAACTTGACTATAGAAACTGGAATAATTCCTAGTGTCTGGAAGTCAGCATATGTCACTCCTTTATTGAAGGGTGGTGACCGATCAAATCCTAATAATTATAGGCCGATATCAAAACTGTCTGCTTTAGCCAAAGTTTTAGAAGGGCTTATAAGTGACCAGTTGAAAGATTTTATGACAACAAATAGCATTTTAAATGAACTGCAGTCTGGTTTCAGAAAAAAGCACAGTACTGTCACTGCCACTATGAAAGTCTTAAACGATCTCATAAGTGCTATTGATTCTAAAGAATACTGTGCTGCATTGTTTTTAGATCTGTCAAAGGCTTTTGACACAGTTGACCACTTGGTCCTGTGCCAGCGACTGCGGGATATTGGAATGTCTTCAAAAGCTGTCATGTGGTTTGGAAACTACTTGAGCGGCAGAACACAAAGTGTTCAGGTTGATGGTGTATCCTCCAAACCTTTGTTGACTCAAAATGGTGTCCCCCAGGGGTCCATATTGGGTCCCATTTTATTTACTATTTATATAAATGTCTTGTGTCAAAATGTAAATGATGCCAAATTCCACTTTTATGCAGATGACACTATTTTGTACTGTTCTGCTTCATCATTAACAAGTGCCATACAAAAGCTACAATCTGCTTTTAATGTCATTCAGAGTAATCTTAATCAATTAAGACTTGTGCTCAATTCTGACAAAACTAAATTGATGTGCTTTTCAAAATCAGGGAAGACAGATGATGCTTGTCAGATTGTTATACAAAATGAAAAAGTGATTGAACGAGTTTCAGTCTACAAGTACTTGGGATTTTACTTGGATGAAAATCTGTCTTTTAAATATCATATTGAGTGTCTTACAAAGAAACTCAGGGTCAAACTTGGTTTCTATTATAGAAACAAAAGTTGTTTCTCCTTTAATGCGAGAAAAAGACTGATTCAGGCAACTTTTGTATCAATACTTGACTATGGTGATATCTTATACATGCATGCAAATCTCTCCTCTCTGAAAATGCTGGATTCGGTGTATCATGCAGCATTAAGATTTGTAACAGATTTAGGTTTTCGTACTCATCACTGTAGTCTTTATGAGAGTGTTGGCTGGCCTTCTCTGTATAATCGTAGATGGGAACACTGGTATTGTTTTCTTTATAAGGCCGTCCTGTGTGACTTGCCTCCTTATTTGTGTTCTCTCTTGGTTCCTAAAGTCAACACCAGAAGCTGTCGTCTCAGGCACGATAGATTGATAATGTATACTATTCCTCGTTGTAGGGACTCAGCCCAGTCAAAATGGAGGATAAGACTGCATGGCTTCTTTGTCTCCCAGACAAAGGAAAACCATTGAACTCAGCCTCCCAGCATCCTTCACCTCTTCGCACCTAGGTGTGAAACCTCCACTACTGACCCCCCATTGGTCAGGTATGGCCCCAGGACCTGTGAGGTCACAGGCCATATAAAAGGAGAAGTGCCCTTCTCTTCTCTCTCTTCGCTCTCCCTTCTCAGTGGTTCTCAGAAGGAGCTGCCGCTCCTCTGAGTTCCCTCGCTCTTCGTCTCTTCTCTTGCCCACTCTTCAGAAGGAGCTTCCGCTCCTCTAAGCTCCTCACCTGGAGCTACTGCTACAACTCTCCCACCTCCGTGAGGTCTGCACAAGGCAGGCCCCTACACTGGAGCAACCCTTGGCAGCGACGCGAGTGCCTACCAACGGATTAAAGAACAGAACCAACTAGTACGACACAAAGGTCTGCTAGTTGAGTCAACGGAGCCACAACGCCAAGCAGAACAACCAACAACTCTGCAAGGAGAAGGACTCTCCTCAACGGAACTCAACTACACAGCCAAGACGGCTGTAGTTCACTGGACAAAGACACAATCACTGGACTTAACTTCCACAACAGGACCGGCAAAACCCTGCAACCGCAGGAATCCCCGCCAGCACCGGGACTTCTCACCTTCATGTGACTTGGTAACGTAACTGGGCCTAGTTAGCTTACCTTGCACCTTGACTAAGCATAGAATACTTCAACCATGCCAATTATGTATGTATTGATTGAAATCAGTTTAAATACTTGAGCTTTGTTGTTGTTACTTGTTGTCAGTTAGAGCCTGATCTTCACTTAAGCTGTATGTTTAGTTTGTGACTTGAATGTTGAACAAAGGACACACCTTTGTTCACCTCCCCCACATCTTGGAGGCCATTTGGTTGTAACTCCCTTTGTCTCAGGACAAAGCAACCATCCTCCATCTTTTCCATTGTCTGAGATCACACTTCACACCTCACAGACACATGGTCACTGACACATAAACATACAGTCTCACACACACACGCACACACACACACACACACACACACACACACACACACACACACACACACACACACACACACACACACACACACACACACACACACACACACACGTGTACACAGTGTATGTAGCTTGTCTTAGTTTCATGTTTTGTTATTCCATTTTCTAGATGTGTCCAATAAACTTCCTTGAAACTTTACTTGTCTGTTAATGTTGTACAATAGTGAGTATGCCAACCTCTACGCAGTAGAACTTCTAAATCCTTCAACTTTGCAGCTATTGATAATGTTAATTTGTTTATAATTATTAACTTAATCATTTAAACAAGGTTCTATATTAATAGTTAGCATACCCTTATGAGACTGACTTTGGTACATTGGCTGTCTGGTGCCCCGAGGTGGATTTAATGAAATTAAATCCCATTAATAATTTTTATAGTAATTATTAATATTTTGGTATTGATATTTTACTAATTTGATAGCCAATAACCCTCTTAATAATAACTTTACTTATAGTTGGTATAACCCCAACATAAATAGTGCTTCTGTTGTGAGGCATCTTAATAACTTATCTAATAATCCTTAACCTTTTCTTATAGTTGTGCCAGAGCACAACATAAATGGTGCCCCCTTTGTGAGGCATCATAATAAATCTTAAATACATTTTCTTATAGTTGGGATAACCCCTACATAAATGGTGCTTCCGTTGTGAGGCATCATAATATTCTTAACACTTTTCTTATAAGTTGGGCTAAACCCCTACATAAATGGTGCCCCGTGTGAGGCTGTGTACTGTTGGCATTTATTCACATTTGTACAATATTAATTTTGAGCAAAAGTTTGGACATTACTGAAAGTGAAATCCAAAACTGAACTAACCAAAAGTTCACATAAGACCGAGTCTGCTACACGAGTAGACATCTGACTTAACATGCAGAAAGTGAATTGTGCTGAATTTTGATTTATTCTTGAGTTTTGCTACAACTCCATGAGAATTAAGCCCATTGTGCTGCATCAAGAATTTGCGACTGTTGCTGGTCTTTCCAGTTGAGTCTTCTCTGTAGGAACTTTAAGAATTCCTGTCCCGCATTTGAATACCACGTATTCAATGCTACTTTGTTCTGTCAAAATTGGTTGTTAAGCTAAGTGCTCCCCTTACCCTTGACTTAAAGACGCAGCGTGCCGCCGGCCCTGTGTAACCTAGAGAGCTTGTACCGGTTGTCACTGCCATGCATTTCAACCTGATTAAGAATAGAGCTTGAAGATAGAGCCACAGTGTGCTGCCAGCCCTGTGAAGTTTTGTACCTTGCTGTCACTCCCAGCTTGAGTTACCGTAAGAAACCACTTGAGTAGTGCAGAGCCAAAGCTACACTACAAGGTGTCTGCCAAGCAACACCACTGCAAATAATTTGCTTTGCTTTATAGGTTTCTCAGATTTGCTTAATCTCACCTCCCAGAGTAACAATGGAGAACCCCTCTGTAGAGCAGTTTATGTTTGCCCTGGCTCAGAGCCTAAACCCCGGCTACTCTGAACTCATCAACAAGTTGAATCTCAGTGAGTGTAGGAAAGAATTGGACTTGCTACTTAATGACAAATGGGATGCTCAGAGAGCATCCAAGGGCCCGTTGTTACGATGCATGCTTCTGATCTGCCACAGACAGGCCAGTCTTTCAACTCAGACCAAAGCAACTCTGGAACAAGAGGTAGAGTCCCTAAGAGTGCAAAATGCTAGTCTACTTCAAGAAGTGAAGACAGCAAACCAGAAAGCTTTACGTTACCTAGAAAATTTGCACTCAGCAGAGTTAGATCTCTGTTCACAGAAGGAGGAGTTGTTTAAACTTAGGTCAGAACGGTCTGACTCTCCACAGTCTTTCAGACAAAGTGACTCAGGTTACTCTGATTCACCCTCCTCCCTTGGAGAAAGGTTAACTCCTTCTCCATGCAGATGGGAACATTCCCCACCTGACCTTAAGTCCTTGGGAACTAAGTCAGCTCCCCAACCTCCACTAAGGTGTCGAGGTAACAGCCACCTGACTTCCCATCTTCCTGATGTAGATAGTGAGGAGACATGTAGTGTAGTATCTAGCGTGTATAGTGCATCTTGTTCTCCTCAGCCAGTTAACTATGCTTTCACCCGTGCTCAGCCCTCCAAAGGGGGGACTAGAGCATTTCAGGACTGTTCGTCCTCTTCCCTGCAACACCAGGAGAGGGATGACAGGTGTTCAGTCCCTGTCTTCCCACCTGAAAGACCCAGAGCACAGGCGGTAGATGTCCAGGATAGCTTAGCCTCGCCTTCATCTGACAGGACCACCCAGTGCCCCCGCCTTGAAGTGCTTGAGTTCATAGCTAAAGACATTGAGCCGTTTGATCCCGACAATGGTGATCAGAACATCAATGATTATTTCAGTGAACTAGACAACAGCCTAGTTGACTTACCAAGCGCGACCCACAGGGAGAAAGTCAAACTTGTGTGGAAAACCAGCTCAAAAGCTGTTCACAAGTTCATGCAGTCACTTCCTCCCAGAGTCAGAGACAACTACCATGATCTTTGTCAAGCACTGTTAGATGAGTTTTCTTCCCCTGTTGATGAGGTCTCAGGAAGAATTGCAGCTTCTCAAATTAAACACTCCCGTCTTGAGCACCCCAGAAACTTTTACAAACGTTTCAGACATGCATATTTTCAAGGAAAGAATGCACCAGGCATGGAGGAAAGCCCCCTTTTTAAGTCTATGTTTGTTAAAAATCTTCACCCATCAATATACATGCAGGTTGCACTCATGACCAGGAAGGGTGAGCTCTCAATGCATGAAGTTCGGAAGATGACATATGTGACCTGGGAAACTCTAGTCTCTTTCAAGACACAGGGGAAAACAACTGAGCCCAGCAGCTCAAACACCCATGTGTCACACAGACCTGCAAGCTCAAGACGTCTCCCTCGCAACACGCCAAAGGGGGGTGACAGTCGGCCACGTCCAGACACTGAGCGCAGCCGCCGTGTCCACCAGCTGCATAGAGATAAGCATTCACACGGTAGAAGCTGTAGGAAGCCTTATGCTCAAATTGTGGCCCAAAACTATGAGCAATCAGATGATAGCCCCATCATCTCTGGCCACAGTGTAAAACATGGTCAGCACCTTTCAGATAGTGACAGTGCTTCTGAATGCCCCTCTGTCTCCAGCTACCAGGAGCGTTACAGCCCTGAGCCAGGTGTGAGGAAACACCAAAGACACAAAAGCTCCAGAGCTTTGTAATGGGAAATTTTGGTATAGCATGTTATTCCAATGTGTGCTTTAAGACTGGGGCACAAACATGTTATTCAAGTGAACATTCCTGTGCTGACAATTTATGTGGCCTTATCAGGGGAAGCAATATCCACACTTAGCAGGCCCGAGGTCAGGACCTGAAGGATCGCTTTGACACAGTGCCTGTGGATTTACCACTCTCACTATCAGGGGGTAAAGCCAGGCATGGCGCCATATATTTTGTCTGTTCAAAGCTTTGTTTTACTATAAGATAGCGTGTCTCTAAACTTCTTCAGCTCACTCACTCACTGACTGTACTCCTGTTCGGTTGTTTGTGTGTGACTCCATTCATGAATGCCTTTTATTAAAACTCAAGAAAGACAGCTGACGTGTCCACTCATCCTTTTTTAATATTTTGGTAAAGGAACAACATTTTTTGCCACCACAATTTGGCGACCACGAAGGGACCCCATCTGTGAGCGGATTTTTCGTTTCTGGACCGAAGGTGATTAAAGCGCACACCTCGGACTCCCCCGTCAAGGAAGGTTGAGAAGAGGGCCTGACGTCCAGAGGACTGAGAGTCCCCTCACCGTTCGGGGTCCAACGAACTCGGTGGCTACAGAAAACACCTCGCTGTCTTTTTCTGGTGAGTTTTGAGAAAAGAAAGGGCCAAAGTCCCGTCTCTACCTACTGAGTTCGCAGTAGTGGCGGCAGACGTGCCGGACAACTCGGCTTCCTATTCGGGGGAGGCCAAGTGTCAGGGAGCGGTAGACTTCCCTCAAGTCGAGGACTTGGGGCTTCAGGTTCTAGGAACCTGCAGTAAGCCAGACCCGGGAGTCTGAGGCACTTAGGGGCTACAACACTAAGACAGGCGGAGTAAGGAGAAGAAACAATTTTGACTGTCTGGAGAACTACAATTTAATTTTGAGAAAATAATTAAAGTCGGAATCCGGTTAAAGTTAAAGAGTAAATTTAAAATTAAAATTTAGCAGTGCTACTCTTCTTCTCTTTTCTTTAAAACAGAAAATAATCTAAATTGCGGTTATTCTGAAATTAAATCTAAATTTATTATGCTTAAAGATTTTAAAGATTCAAATTTGAACGGTGAGTAAGTAAGATAATCTAAATCTGAGTGGCCTACTGTTTTTTCTTTTGTGAAAATTAAACTTGCAAATGTCTGAGAGAATACAATCATGGGAACGAAACAAAGCAAACCCTCTGGATGTAATCTATCCGAGGGACCAGATTACGAAGCCCCAAATATAAAGTACATGACAGATAACTATGGAGAGGAAGCCATAGCCCAATTAGATCTGTGGGTCAGAGAATTTAAATTTCCAAAAATGGGCAGCCTGAGCATTGAAGAGTTAAAGGCTTTAAATGCGAGACTGCTGCGTCGGAATAATAAAAGCAAGAAGGGAATTAGGATAAATTGGAAAGCTTTTGACATGTGGATGTGTGAAGCAGAGTGTAGGCAGGGCTCCAACAGGACCGTGCCCCAGTGTCTGAAGCGGGATCCAGACCTGGACTCGACTGCACCGTGCCATCCACCTCCACCCCCACCTTCATCGTCACTTCAGGATGTTTCTCCTCATCATCATCATCATCAGCAGCAGCAGCTCCCACCCTGCCTGGCGCTCCCCAAGCCCGGGGAAAAAGAACAATGTGAGCAGCCCGTGTCCATGCCATGGACAGTGGCTGGTAAACATGCTGTCTGTGCACAGTCGCCACTGGTATACTGTGTAAGCCTGGACGAAGTCAAGGCTTATGCCATTGAAGCAGTCTTGACTGCAGAACTGATAAAGAACATGGACAGTGGTGACAGAGGGGGCAGCTGTGGCCGCGACCGCCAACTCCACCCGCGACGCAGGTCTCAGAACCGAGGCCGGGACCATGCCGGCTGCGGACGCGGAGCAGCAGGTCGCGGCAACGAAAGGGGGGGCCGATGCTTTCGGTGTGGCAAGATAGGACACTGGGCACGGTACTGCCCCAATGAGAGGAGAGAGAGGGTGAATTGGGACAGACTATATGGTGGAGGTGGGAGCCGGGACGAGTCTGGTGGAGACACTGGGCCGGCAGCTGGGAGCGCGTTGGAAACACGTGAGAACACCCACACTAACACACAGACACATGCTGCACGCCGTAACACTGATACTGACACTGAGCTCATGCTAGAAACAGTTCAGCGCCTCGAAGCAGAACTACAACACACACAACTAGAACCTAGGTACACAATGATGATAGACATGTTGAAATATCTGGATCGGGTCGAATCCGGGGCCACTGATTCTAGTTAAGCAGCTGTGAATTTGATAATAAATAGCTTAAACTCAGCACCACGTATCAGTAGACAGTTGGTGTGGGAGGGAAGTTTTTAGCTCCACTAAAATGCATTTGATCCTAATTTGGGAAACATTTCAAACATTCATTGCTCATGACAGAAGTCCAGTTTTAAATTGATGAAAAATGATTTATTTGTTTATTAGGGTTATCTTTGATTTGTACACCAACGGGGTATAAGTGAGATAAGGGTAGAAAACTATCAATGCTTTTCCACCACCCCGACACACAAATCATGCTGGGGGAAAGTACTCTCCCCCAGCTCTGTTGTGCTGCAGCTCTGAGCACACACACACACATTGACGTCACATGCCTGCGCTGCAGTGCACACATACACTCCTATTATGACAGTAGGAGTATCACTGATTAAATAATGCTAGGCGGGGATTGTTTGAATGCAAATAGGTTATTTTGAGGTAATGTTAAATGTATTGCCTCAACAATCTGAACCACACATCTCATTGGTGAATCCTGCATGTACAAACTTGGAAAATTGGGTAGAGAAGCTAAATGCTTCCTCAAACTAGACGGCTAGAGCTGATCCTCAGGTGCACTTTAAAGAAGTCCTGAGGGCAAATTGCAAATTGTTGAATAATAATGTTGAAGTTGAGGATGAGATCATATTTTTCTTTGACTATCCCAATTTTCACATAGACAAGAAACTGTTTAAATCTGTTGAAGAGATCTCGGAATTAAAAGATATTCTCAGTCGTCTCGGGGCAAGAAGTAAACATTATGTTTTTTTTCCTTTCTCTTTTTCTGATTAATTAAAAAATTGTGAGCCTGTGGTTATGACAATTTTATCACACTACAGGCCCTGTTGTGACTACTATCCTCTCAGACATGATGCAAGTGAAGGCATTAGGCCTGTGTATGATGCTTTGTTGAAAGCTGGTGTGATTGTGCCATGTGCTGGTTCTCCAGTGAGAACCCCCATTTTTTCTGGTGCATAAGATTCGACCTGAGGGCGAGCCTGCGGAGTGGAGATTTGTGAAAGACCTGCAGGCTGTCAATGTTGCTGTGCAGGCCAGGGCGCCGATGGTACAGAATCCGTACACTATTTTGTTTTGAATTAAATGGTTTTTTTAGTTGTTGATGGCTTTTTAAACGCTTTCATGTAAGTTTGACAGTCAATTTTGGTTTTGCCTTTTGGTTTGGTGGGAAGGTGTATGCGTTTTGCTCGGTTGTGTCAGGGTTGGTGTAAATCTTCAACGATTTATTGCTTTACTCTGGGGGACAGCCTGGAGCCTCTGGTGTTGCCAGAGAAACGTGCTTTGTTGCAGAATGGTGATGGTATCTTGATTGCAAGTGAGACCAGAGAGAGATGCGTTAAAGCTGCTCTGGCTCTTTTGACCCATCTGGGTAAACAGGGGCACTAGGCCAGCCTGTCCAACATGCCACAGAGGTCACATCTTGGGTCACATGATCTTAACAGAGGGAGGATCCCCCTCATAAAAAAGAAAAAATAAATAAATTTCAATTCTGTAAATTCATTAAAGTGATATAATTTTTGGCCATGAGAAGCTAGCAGACAATGGGTCGCTCGTTGTGCAGTAATTTAGGCACCATTCGCAGCAATTGCTTATGGACAAGGCCTAAAGCTCAGACCCTGTCACTTAGGTTTGACACTGACGACTGTGGAGGCTGACAAAGTGTTGTAGTGACTTTAAAGTAGCTTTACAAAGCACCTCCAGTACTTGGACTGACTGACTGCTCATGACCTTTGACCAGGACTGTTGACGAGAAGGAGGGATACTGACTTCTGTCATGTACTGTTTTAACCCTGTTACTCTCCTTCCAACAGCTGAGGACGGAAAGCCACATGACCCTGTGGCCATCATAATGTATGTTTTTCTCCCACAGGCCAGAGTTAAAGGATACTCTACTCAGTATTTTTTTTTTTTTTGAAGAGTGTTAATTTTCAGGATGTTGGACATATTTGGGTGAATGGAGACGACTTCAACAGGAAAACCTAAATGATCAGCATTAATTGATATTTCTTTTTGGTTGAACTGCTGGTACCGACATAACAAATTGCTGTGCGAAAGTTCACGTAAACAACATTGACATTTTCTCTCTAGGTGATACCAGGACAGATGCAGCTGCAGTCGCAGCTTCAAGGCTACTTTTGTCTCACGAAGTATGTGTCCGTTGTTTTTCTCTAACACCCCCGTTCCATCCCCACAGTTGTGGCTACCGCTGAGATAGCCAACTTGTTGATATGAGCCTCTCTGGCAAGAGAGGGCCGTGTGGAAAACCAGAGAACAGCAGTCTCTGCTGTTTCCCTTGTTTATGTTTTCTCCACAGTGTGTGAAGTTGACACATGGGTTGAACCATGTGTCAAAAAGGGGGAAGGATGAATGATTGAAGTATGTATGAAATCACTGGCCAGTGTGTGGATGAATGATGTGGTATTGTGCATTCTCGTTGTTGTCTGTTTGTTTTTTTTTCTGTTGTTTGTTTTTTCGTATAAATTTTACCAACAGGTGGAGGTTGCCCTACAGGGCCAGCAGACACAGAGCTGTGTGACCGCAGGTCAGGCGTCTACATCGTGGTGAACGACCATGACATCCCTGTAAGCAGCTCGGGTGCGGCCTAAGGGTGGCGACCAGTTTCCTGCTGGTTATCTCCATCACCGCGTGGCTGTCGGTGCTGTTACTGAAGGAGATCTACAACCGCAGGACGAGCAACAACGTCATGACAGATTCACCTCACCCAGGCCACAAATCTACACCACACGCTTTGCATTCTGGTGAAGACATCTGCTGTTACCGTGAGTAACACAACATCGAGCTGGAGGACAACGTCGGATGCAGGGCAGTGATGAGAGCTGCAAGGGTGCTGACCAACGCAAGCTGCCGTGCTTGCGCTGCCCTGTCACATGACAAAGGTAACTCTGTGCCGTTGAACACCTCTTCCTAAAATTCTGGGGGCAATGATTGCTTTTACCCAGAATGACATGGCCCTGCACTCGTAGTTCACAACCCGACAGAGGAACGGCTGAGGATTCAACGCAACTGTTGTGAGTTACGAGGGGCTGAAGGTTTGTTCCTGGAATGTTTCCACAGTTGTTTTGAAAACAACTCCACTTTTCCCAAAGGACCACAAATCCTACTACTCAGAGAAGCGCAGTTTGTTCACTCGGGATCGTGTTACACCCAGAGAGCAGTCTCTGGGTACATCAGCACGTGGACAACCTGTGGTGGCGACAGGTAATGTGGGACGACAACTTGGACATCTTCAGATGTGACCTGATATGGTCGCAGGTTTCAATTCTCATAAACATTGACTTTAGGATCACTCTCACTCTCACAAGAACTACAGAGTTGCGGGATGAGCTCCTTTAAGTTTCCATATTCAGTGTTGATAATTTTTCACATTGAGTGATGTAACCAATAAAGTTGTTTTTTTATGTTTTCAGTTTAAGATAATCACAAAGCACCATGTTTGGTTTTCATGCATTGCTATATGTGTGAGTTTGATGTTTTTGCTTATCTTTAACAGTAGTATTTTATCATTGCTTGTGATTTTGTTTCTACTGCTGGACATGACGGTGATTACTGAAAGTCTGAATTTCACAAACACAGTTTTGATATCTCTGATTGTTTCATGTTTTTGGTTATTCGTACCATTGGTGAAATCAGTGATGGACTGGAATGACGAGTGGGTTTCCCCCCTTCTGGGGAGGACGATGAGTTGCTTTAACTTTGTATTTTGCCTTAATCATTCCTCACTGATGTGCAACTTATGTTTTTATGCGTGTTGTTCTGAACTGTATTGGAGCTGTCATGTCCTGTTGATGTATGAGAGGGAATCAAGCATTAGCCTTGTCACAAATGGTTAATTGATGGAGAACTGTGCGCCAGGACATGTGAAAAGAACTGTTACATTTTGCTTTCTTTTATTATTAGTCTAATTACACTCGTGTAATCAATGTTAAGTGATTTCTATTTATAGTTGAACAACGGTCATGGTTTTTGGAGATGTTTGATTTATCAGCTTACACCGTGTTATGATTGTAATCTTTTTCCTTACGTTTTTTAGTCTCACAGTTTGATTTGATTTGTTTTGTGTTATTCTGGGTCTTCTGCATATTATTTGAAGTAGTTTAGTTTAGTATTGATTATGGGATTTTTTCCTCATCATATTCGAGGTTTTTCCCCTTTTATCTTAAGTTAAGAGCAGCTAGATGGATGAGTCTTTTACCCTCCTCTTGTCAAGTGAGGGGAGGGGTTTTGGCTCGTCTGTGCCTGTGACCTGGGGTCCTCTGCCTGGGGTCTGTAAACTCCCGAGTTGGAGACTGGGGGTGCTGGCGTTTGGCTGGTGCGGGGCAGGGCACCAAAGGTCATGGGGTAGTTCAGTACAAAATTTCCTGTTTCTTGTTTGGTTTAGCATAAAAATGCTAAAAAGGGTGGAATGTAATGGGAAATTTTGGTATAGCATGTTATTCCAATGTGTGCTTTAAGACTGGGGCACAAACATGTTATTCAAGTGAACATTCCTGTGCTGACAATTTATGTGGCCTTATCAGGGGAAGCAATATCCACACTTAGCAGGCCCGAGGTCAGGACCTGAAGGATCGCTTTGACACAGTGCCTGTGGATTTACCACTCTCACTATCAGGGGGTAAAGCCAGGCATGGCGCCATATATTTTGTCTGTTCAAAGCTTTGTTTTACTATAAGATAGCGTGTCTCTAAACTTCTTCAGCTCACTCACTCACTGACTGTACTCCTGTTCGGTTGTTTGTGTGTGACTCCATTCATGAATGCCTTTTATTAAAACTCAAGAAAGACAGCTGACGTGTCCACTCATCCTTTTTTAATATTTTGGTAAAGGAACAACATTTTTTGCCACCACAGCTTCCTCCTCACACCACAGACAATCAAACAAGTACTAGTGCAGGATTCCTTGATTTTCTTACAGTTAGAGCTCAGCATGGTTTTGTTAGCGACAGCAGCTAATTCTGATTTGATTCAGCCATCACTGTGATTTCTGCAAGTAATCTTGGATTGACTCCTCTGCAGTATCTTATTAATGACATTGTATTTACCGTTAGACACCTATCATGACATGTCATTCACCTCTCTCACCATAGCATCACTAACACCCACATTCCATCATTTACACTGACGAATAACTAGAAGATGTTATTTTGTGTTGTGTTACGTTTAATTCTGTATGTATGTGGATTGTGTTCTGTAATTTGTCTATGCTTAGCCAAGATAGATAGAAACCAAATGCCCAGTTGGTTTGTGAACTGCCCAGATATCATTTTGAATGGACTATGGACTATATGGTGCTCACAGGATCACACATCACGTGGGATCCTGAGACCAAAGGGGGGATGTAGGGACTCAGCCCAGTCAAAATGGAGGATAAGACTGCATGGCTTCTTTGTCTCCCAGACAAAGGAAAACCATTGAACTCAGCCTCCCAGCATCCTTCACCTCTTCGCACCTAGGTGTGAAACCTCCACTACTGACCCCCCATTGGTCAGGTATGGCCCCAGGACCTGTGAGGTCACAGGCCATATAAAAGGAGAAGTGCCCTTCTCTTCTCTCTCTTCGCTCTCCCTTCTCAGTGGTTCTCAGAAGGAGCTGCCGCTCCTCTGAGTTCCCTCGCTCTTCGTCTCTTCTCTTGCCCACTCTTCAGAAGGAGCTTCCGCTCCTCTAAGCTCCTCACCTGGAGCTACTGCTACAACTCTCCCACCTCCGTGAGGTCTGCACAAGGCAGGCCCCTACACTGGAGCAACCCTTGGCAGCGACGCGAGTGCCTACCAACGGATTAAAGAACAGAACCAACTAGTACGACACAAAGGTCTGCTAGTTGAGTCAACGGAGCCACAACGCCAAGCAGAACAACCAACAACTCTGCAAGGAGAAGGACTCTCCTCAACGGAACTCAACTACACAGCCAAGACGGCTGTAGTTCACTGGACAAAGACACAATCACTGGACTTAACTTCCACAACAGGACCGGCAAAACCCTGCAACCGCAGGAATCCCCGCCAGCACCGGGACTTCTCACCTTCATGTGACTTGGTAACGTAACTGGGCCTAGTTAGCTTACCTTGCACCTTGACTAAGCATAGAATACTTCAACCATGCCAATTATGTATGTATTGATTGAAATCAGTTTAAATACTTGAGCTTTGTTGTTGTTACTTGTTGTCAGTTAGAGCCTGATCTTCACTTAAGCTGTATGTTTAGTTTGTGACTTGAATGTTGAACAAAGGACACACCTTTGTTCACCTCCCCCACATCTTGGAGGCCATTTGGTTGTAACTCCCTTTGTCTCAGGACAAAGCAACCATCCTCCATCTTTTCCATTGTCTGAGATCACACTTCACACCTCACAGACACATGGTCACTGACACATAAACATACAGTCTCACACACACACACACACACACACACACACACACACACACACACACACACACACACACACACACACACACACACACACACACACACACACACACACACACACGTGTACACAGTGTATGTAGCTTGTCTTAGTTTCATGTTTTGTTATTCCATTTTCTAGATGTGTCCAATAAACTTCCTTGAAACTTTACTTGTCTGTTAATGTTGTACAATAGTGAGTATGCCAACCTCTACGCAGTAGAACTTCTAAATCCTTCAACTTTGCAGCTATTGATAATGTTAATTTGTTTATAATTATTAACTTAATCATTTAAACAAGGTTCTATATTAATAGTTAGCATACCCTTATGAGACTGACTTTGGTACATTGGCTGTCTGGTGCCCCGAGGTGGATTTAATGAAATTAAATCCCATTAATAATTTTTATAGTAATTATTAATATTTTGGTATTGATATTTTACTAATTTGATAGCCAATAACCCTCTTAATAATAACTTTACTTATAGTTGGTATAACCCCAACATAAATAGTGCTTCTGTTGTGAGGCATCTTAATAACTTATCTAATAATCCTTAACCTTTTCTTATAGTTGTGCCAGAGCACAACATAAATGGTGCCCCCTTTGTGAGGCATCATAATAAATCTTAAATACATTTTCTTATAGTTGGGATAACCCCTACATAAATGGTGCTTCCGTTGTGAGGCATCATAATATTCTTAACACTTTTCTTATAAGTTGGGCTAAACCCCTACATCGTACACGGACTGTCTTTGGGGAAAGTGCCTTCAGAGCATTCGCACCCTCGTCCTGGTATAAATTACAGAGTCATCTTAAATTGGATTATCTCCCAAGTATGGAAGATTTTAAAGCTAGGACTGTTTGACTACTGAATGCACATGTTCTCTCACCGAACGCAGCTGGGCTTTTGGCCTTAAGAGCAGGACCCCAGACTTTAATAGAGAAATAGAACAATCTGATATCATTGTGTTGCAGGAAACTTGGAATAGAGGAGACATGCCCACTGGTTGTCCTCTGGGGTATAGAGAAGTGGTTTTTCCATCCACGAAACTTAAGAATGTAAGCCAAGGCAGAGATTCAGGGGGGATGTTGATCTGGTACAAGGCAAACCTCACTCATTCAATAGAGTTAATCAAAAAAGGAAATTTTTCAATTTGGTTCAAAATAAAAAAAGAGGCTGTCTCCACAGACAAAGACCTATTCCTGTGCACAGCCTATATCCCCCCATCAGAGTCCCCTTACTACAACGAAAACACCTTTACCATTCTGGAAGACGAAATCAACTATTACCAGACACAGGGAAACGTGCTGATCTGTGGTGATCTCAACGCCAGAACAGGCACAGAACCTGACTTAATAAATACACATGGGGACAAACACATACCTGGCCAGATCAACATCCCCCCTCCTCCACATCAGCACAGAAACAATCTAGACAAAACAGTCAACAGAAATGGGCATCAACTGCTGCAGATGTGTCGCACGCTGGGTCTGTACATAGTCAACGGTCGGCTTCGAGGGGACTCCTTTGGTCTCTACACATACAGCTCTCCTCTTGGCAACAGCACAGTAGACTATAGTATTACAGACCTAGACCTAGTGGTTAATGATTTTAGCGCATGGTGTGAGAGTTCATTTTTAAAAATTAATGTTCTAAAAACTAAGGAACTCATTGTTGATTTTAGGAAAAAACCTCCGCCATATCCCCCTGTTTTTATTCATGGTCAGGCAGTTGACACTGTTCAACAGTATAAGTACCTGGGCACTATCATTGACAGCAACCTCTCATTTGAGGCGAACACTGATGCCATTTGCACAAAGGCCCACCAACGTATGTATTTTTATCGAAAGCTGAGAAGTTTTAAGGTAGACACCACTTTTATGAAGATATTTTATTCTTGTTTTATCGAGTCTATTTTAACCTTCTCTTTTATCTGTTGGTTTGGGTCCCTCACTGCTAAAGATAAAAATAGGCTCAGTAGCATAGTGAGGATGTGTGGCAGGATTGCAGGGACAAGCTTGGAGGAGCTCTCTGTTTTGTACAGAGCCAGGGCGACTAGGAAAGCTAGGATGATCCTGTCCGACCCTGTTCACCCGCTGGCCTCCCATTATAGGCTCCTGCCGTCTGGCCGCCGGTACATGGTACCTAGGCTAAGGACGAATAGATTTAAGAATACTTTTGTGCCTACTACTATTGGTTTTATAAATCAGTCACTGTGAGCCTGCCCCTCCCCTTCCCCCCCGAGGCACTGGTGCCCGGAGTCTTACTGTTGTGACTGAAATGCACTTGTTTTGTTTTTGTTTTGTATTTGACTTGTTTGTGTTTTGGTGTTGCTCTGCCTGCCGTACAACAAATTGCCCCCTAGGGGGATAATAAAGTTTTCTGAACTGAACTGAACCCTCCTATCTAAGAGCATTCACCGTCAGCCCCCTAACGCCCCTATCAGATCACAGCAAAATCACCCTGTACATTAGGAAGAGCCCAACAGACCCCCATGTAGCAGAGCCCAGCAGACTCAACCCATCCAAACAGCCTTATAGGTGGACAAGTCATAGCAAAGATGACTACCAGAGAGCCATCGGGCACCCAACTATCCAAATGAAGTTGGACCATTTTCTCTCCACCTTATACACAATACACAATAAAGATGGCCTCAATCAGGCTGTTGGGGATATCAATGACATATTTGACAAAACAGCACTTCTGTCCAATCTTAGCAAACCTCATCATCACAGTTCAAACAAATCTACTCATGAAAAGTGGTTTGACTCTGACTGCAGGTGTCTGAGAAAAACACTCCGTAAATTATCCAATGAAAAACACCGGCAACCTGACAATCATGAGCTCCGCCTTCGTTATTGTGAATCATTGAAATTATACAGAAAAACACTAAGCACTAAAAAGAAGCAACACGAACAGCAACTCCTCGAAGAAATTGAAGAATCCATTGATTCAAATAATTTTTGGAAAAAATGGCATTCATTCAACAAATCACACAAAGAAGAATTGGCAATTCAAAATGGTGAAATTTGGAAAAAACACTTTGAAAATCTATACAGTACAATCACTCCGAATTCAGCCCAAAATAATCTGCTAAACAAATTAGAAACTCTTGAATCAGTCGTTAAAGACAACCAAAACCCATTAGATCATGAAATTAGTGAAGAGGAGCTACTGACCAAGATCCAGGCCCTGCAGCCAAGGAAGGCAAGTGGACCGGATCGCATCTTAAATGAAATGCTTCGGTTCGGCAGCCATAAAATCAAGACTGCCATACTGAAATTATTTAATATCATCTTGAACATCGGTCATTTTCCAGACACCTGGGGCCAAGGGATTATCACTCCAATCCATAAAAGTGGAGACAAGTATGAGCCCAACAACTACAGAGGCATATGTGTCAGCAGCAACCTGGGGAAGTTGTTCTGCAGCATCTTAAACAGCCGTCTGCAAAACTTCCTCAGTGAACATAATGTCCTGAGCAAGAGTCAGATTGGATTCACTCCACAACACAGAACCACTGACCACATCTACACCCTCCACACCCTCATCCAGAAACACGTCCACCACAACAAAAACAAAATCTTCTCTTGTTTTGTAGATTTCAAGAAAGCATTCGACTCAATTTGGCATCATGGTCTGTTTCTGAAACTACTAGAAAAAGGTATTGGGGGAAAAACCTATGATATAATCAAGACAATGTACATAAATAATCAATGCGCTGTAAAAATTGGAATCATGGAAACCGACTTCTTCCCCCAAAGTAGAGGGGTGAAGCAGGGCTGCAGTCTCAGCCCCACAATATTTATATTGATGATTTGGCCAAATCCCTGGTAGAGTCAGACATCCCTGGTCTCACCCTCTCTGACACTGAAGTCAAGTGTCTACTCTTTGCAGATGATCTAATCCTGCTCGCTCCATCTAAGGAGGCTTTACAAAAGCAATTAGATCATCTGCAAAAGTTCTGTCAGACCTAGGCCCTGACCATTAACCTGGACAAAACCAGAGTCATGGTCTTCCAGAAACGACCCAAGTGTCAGAAAGACCAACACAGGTTCCTCCTGGACTCTACAGACATACAACACACACACAACTACACATACCTGGGATTAAACATTACAGCCACAGGAAATTTCAATCTGGCCATTAACGATCTGCGAGACAAGGGCAGAAGAGCTTTCTGGTCCATTAAAAAATCCTCATGTATTGATATCCCTGTTAGAGTCTGGATGAAAATATTTAAATCGGTAATTGAACCTATTATACTATATGGTAGTGAGGTGTGGGGTCCTCTTGTAACCCAAGACTTTGAAAAATGGGACAAACACCCGATCGAAAGCCTGCATACCGAGATTTGCAAAAACATCCTCAAAGTCCATAGGAACACCCCCAATAACGGATGCAGAGCTGAATTAGGCCAATTTCCCCTTTTAATTCGGATCCAAAAAAGACTATTCTATCAACACCTCAAAGCCAGCGACCCCAACTCCTACCACTATAAAGCCCTGCAGTGCCAAGAGGAGAGCAAAGACAGGAGTCCCCTCAGCCAGCTGGTCCACAGGCTCAGCTCCACCAGCACCGAGCACCAAGACCACCCTCACACAATCCGGCCCCACCAAATTATAGAAAAACAAAAAGACAATTACATCAACTATTGGACATGTACAACCAAATCCCAAAGCAAACTGCAATGCTATTTGGCCCTAAACAAAGAATACTCCATGGCAGATTACTTGAGTTCAGTAACTGACCCCAGACTGAGGAAAACCTTGACTATGTACAGACTCAGCGGCCACAGCCTGGCTTTAGAGAGCGGCCGCCACAGACAGACCTGGCTGCCCAGAGACGAGCGCTTCTGTCAGCTCTGTCCACATAGACAGGTGGAGACAGAGCAGCACTTCCTGCTGCACTGTGGACGCATACACACACATCAGGACACAGACATACACTAACATCACACTAACAACACCCAACTTCACCCAACTCTCAGACCAGGACAAATTCTGTCATTTGTTAGGAGAACAAAGAGCCACTGCTCTAGAAGCAGCAAAATATGTTTGTGCCTGTCACAAAAAGAGAGAAGAGCTGCTCAACATGAGCTCCTCTATATGAGCAGCTGCTGCTGCTACTGTTGAGTTTTACCTGCTAAATGATATCTACACTGTTTGTTTATTAGTATCATCTGTATTATTATATTATCTGTTTATTTATTTATATTGTATGTTTATTTTACCATTTTTGTAATGCTTTGGCAATATTGTAATGACAGTCATGCCAATAAAGCTTGTGAAATTGAAATTGAGATGACATGATGACATGATGAGAGAGAGAGAGATGACATGATGACATGATGAGAGAGAGAGAGATGACATGATGACATGATGAGAGAGAGAGAGATGACATGATGACATGATGACAGAGAGATGACATGATGACAGAGAGAGAGAGAGAGAGAGAGGACATGATGACATGATGAGAGAGAGAGAGATGACATGATGACATGATGACAGAGAGAGAGATGACATGATGACATGATGACATGATGTACTGACTAGCTTCAGCCCCATGGAGTAGTCAGACATGGGATCTGTCTGACTACTCCATGGGGCTGAAGCTAGTCAGTACCTAGGACTGGCCTCTACTATGGGCTACCATAGATAGCCTCCTCTGCCTGTTCACAGACTTTGGGAGCTGCTGCAGTGTGGTTAGTTTTCAGCCTAGAACTGCAGCAGTATAGGAGCCAGAGGCCTACCTCCACCCACCCAGCCCTGCAGCCTAAGATCTACCTCCATCGACCCAGCTCTGCTCCCAGACTTTGGGAGCTGCTGCAGTGTGGCTAGTTTTCAGCCTAGAACTGCAGCAGTACAGCAGCCTGAGGTCTATCTCCATCCACCCAGCCCTGCAGCCAGAGGCCTACCTCCATCCACCCAGCCCTGCAGCCTGAGGCCTACCTCCATCCACCCAGCCCTTCAGCCGGAGGCCTACCTCCATCCACCCAGCCCTGCAGCCTGAGGCCTACCTCCATCCACCCAGCCCTTCAGCCGGAGGCCTACCTCCATCCACCCAGCCCTGCAGCCTGAGGCCTACCTCCATCCACCCAGCCCTGCAGCCTGAGGCCTACCTCCATCCATCCAGCCCTGCAGCCTGAGGCCTACCTCCATCCACCCAGCCCTGCAGCCTGAGGCCTACCTCCATCCATCCAGCCCTGCAGCCTGAGGCCTACCTCCATCCACCCAGCCCTGCAGCCTGAGGCCTACCTCCATCCACCCAGCCCTGCAGCCTGAGGCCTACCTCCATCCACCCAGCCCTGCAGCCTGAGGCCTACCTCCACCCATCCAGCCCTGCAGCCTGAGGCCTACCTCCATCCACCCAGCTCTACACCTGGGCCAACTCCATCATGGCAAGTGTTATTCATGCCCTCCTAGTTTTGCTCTGTCTGTCAACATTCTCAGAGTATGAAGTTAACCAGGAGACCCCTTTGAGTGACTGTAACACCATGTTTTATACACGTTACATGTCATCACGCTCAAAGGTTACTGACTGTGCACAGAACTATGTCGGCAACCAAGGGTGCTGGATGTTTGGCATGAGCCTGGTTTCAGAACACAAAAACTTTAAACATCTCCTAAGCCTTCTTCTCCTAAGTAACTGTTTTATCCCATCAAACAGCTCTTGGTCAATCACTATGAGCAGTGACTCTAAGAAAATCAAGAAGCATTTTTATTATACACGCATGTTGAAATGTATTATTATGTTGATGTTGCTGATGTCAGGAAATGTGCAGCCTAACCCAGGTCCTGTGCCTGATGTGATATCTCTGCAAACCCCTGCTGATTTTTTAAATAGGTCCGGTATTGGTTTTGTACACATGAATGTGAGAAGTCTCTTGCCCAAAATTGATATGGTTAGAATCTGGGCCAAATCAACCAATGCTGATATTATGGTTTTATCTGAGACATGGCTGGGTAGTTCCACTCCTGATAGTTATATATATATGGATGGGTATAATATTTTTCGTACTGATCGCTGTGCTAAAGGTGGAGGGGTGGCTATTTATATCAAAAATACTTTTCAGGCAACAGTACAATTATCCAAGTCTGTGCCTAAACAATTTGAACTGCTTATTTTGAAAGTTGAATCCACAAAGAGCTGTGTTATATCAGTTGCAGGATGCTACAGACCCCCTTCTGCATCAAAGGATACTTTATCCTCATTGTCTGACTGTTTATCATCTATAAAGTATAATGAACTGGTTTTAATGGGGGACTTAAATTGGGACTGGTTAACTCCTGCATCTGATTCTTTTAAATGCTTCTGTGATTCAGCACTTTTGACCCAAATTATAGACTCACCAACCAGGCCAAATAATAAACATCCTGAGAAGTCAACGCTCCTTGATTTGATTTTAACAAATGTTCCGCAGAAATATAAAGCCATTGCTGTCTTTGCAAATGATGTTAGCGATCACTGCATAATTGCTTGTGTGAGAGACACAAAGTTGCCAAAGTGTAAACCACGCATTATACTAAAGAGAAATTTTAAATTGTTCTGTGAACAAGCTTTTTTAAATGACCTTTATCTCTGTGACTGGACCAAAATAAATTTAATCCCAGAGCCCGAGATAGCATTGCAGTACTTTAAATCATTATTGTTAGACATTATAAATAAACATGCTCCTCTTAGAAAACACAAGATTAAAGGACGTGATAACCCGTGGTTCTCAGAGCAACTGTCTGAACTAATTCATGAACGAGACCTTGCTTGGGCAACTGCAAGAATATCCAAAAATAAGTCAGACTGGCAACATTTTAGGTACCTGAGAAACAAGTGTGTCTCCCAAATACGTAAAGCTAAAGCAGATTTTTATGTTAATGAAATATGTGATAGCACAAACAACCCTTCTAAATTCTGGAAGATGATTAAATCATTGTCTTCAGGCACAAGGGACACTGTACTTCCGAATACTTTAAAGCTGAATGATGAGATCATTACAGAAAAGAAAAGTATGTTAGATTCCTTAAACCAGCATTTTATATCTTCTGGTTTGTTGTTTGAGCAGGAAATGAAACAAGATACGAGTCAAGTGGATTACTCTCTGTCTGGTGAAAATGTACTTTGTGATTTTGATCTTGCTCTCATTACTAAAGAGGAGGTATACAATGCTCTCATTAAGTTAAATACCAAGAAATCCTCTGGTCCTGATGGGTTAGACCCATACTTCTTGAAAATTGCTGCTGAACATATTGCAGAACCTTTGACATATTTTCAACTTGACTATAGAAACTGGAATAATTCCTAGTGTCTGGAAGTCAGCATATGTCACTCCTTTATTGAAGGGTGGTGACCGATCAAATCCTAATAATTATAGGCCAATATCAAAACTGTCTGCTTTAGCCAAAGTTTTAGAAGGGCTTATAAGTGACCAGTTGAAAGATTTTATGACAACAAATAGCATTTTAAATGAACTGCAGTCTGGTTTCAGAAAAAAGCACAGTACTGTCACTGCCACTATGAAAGTCTTAAACGATCTCATAAGTGCTATTGATTCTAAAGAATACTGTGCTGCATTGTTTTTAGATCTGTCAAAGGCTTTTGACACAGTTGACCACTTGGTCCTGTGCCAGCGACTGCGGGATATTGGAATGTCTTCAAAAGCTGTCATGTGGTTTGGAAACTACTTGAGCGGCAGAACACAAAGTGTTCAGGTTGATGGTGTATCCTCCAAACCTTTGTTGACTCAAAATGGTGTCCCCCAGGGGTCCATATTGGGTCCCATTTTATTTACTATTTATATAAATGTCTTGTGTCAAAATGTAAATGATGCCAAATTCCACTTTTATGCAGATGACACTATTTTGTACTGTTCTGCTTCATCATTAACAAGTGCCATACAAAAGCTACAATCTGCTTTTAATGTCATTCAGAGTAATCTTAATCAATTAAGACTTGTGCTCAATTCTGACAAAACTAAATTGATGTGCTTTTCAAAATCAGGGAAGACAGATGATGCTTGTCAGATTGTTATACAAAATGAAAAAGTGATTGAACGAGTTTCAGTCTACAAGTACTTGGGATTTTACTTGGATGAAAATCTGTCTTTTAAATATCATATTGAGTGTCTTACAAAGAAACTCAGGGTCAAACTTGGTTTCTATTATAGAAACAAAAGTTGTTTCTCCTTTAATGCGAGAAAAAGACTGATTCAGGCAACTTTTGTATCAATACTTGACTATGGTGATATCTTATACATGCATGCAAATCTCTCCTCTCTGAAAATGCTGGATTCGGTGTATCATGCAGCATTAAGATTTGTAACAGATTTAGGTTTTCGTACTCATCACTGTAGTCTTTATGAGAGTGTTGGCTGGCCTTCTCTGTATAATCGTAGATGGGAACACTGGTATTGTTTTCTTTATAAGGCCGTCCTGTGTGACTTGCCTCCTTATTTGTGTTCTCTCTTGGTTCCTAAAGTCAACACCAGAAGCTGTCGTCTCAGGCACGATAGATTGATAATGTATACTATTCCTCGTACACGGACTGTCTTTGGGGAAAGTGCCTTCAGAGCATTCGCACCCTCGTCCTGGTATAAATTACAGAGTCATCTTAAATTGGATTATCTCCCAAGTATGGAAGATTTTAAAGCTAGGACTGTTTGACTACTGAATGCACATGTTCTCTCACCGAACGCAGCTGGGCTTTTGGCCTTAAGAGCAGGACCCCAGACTTTAATAGAGAAATAGAACAATCTGATATCATTGTGTTGCAGGAAACTTGGAATAGAGGAGACATGCCCACTGGTTGTCCTCTGGGGTATAGAGAAGTGGTTTTTCCATCCACGAAACTTAAGAATGTAAGCCAAGGCAGAGATTCAGGGGGGATGTTGATCTGGTACAAGGCAAACCTCACTCATTCAATAGAGTTAATCAAAAAAGGAAATTTTTCAATTTGGTTCAAAATAAAAAAAGAGGCTGTCTCCACAGACAAAGACCTATTCCTGTGCACAGCCTATATCCCCCCATCAGAGTCCCCTTACTACAACGAAAACACCTTTACCATTCTGGAAGACGAAATCAACTATTACCAGACACAGGGAAACGTGCTGATCTGTGGTGATCTCAACGCCAGAACAGGCACAGAACCTGACTTAATAAATACACATGGGGACAAACACATACCTGGCCAGATCAACATCCCCCCTCCCCCACATCAGCACAGAAACAATCTAGACAAAACAGTCAACAGAAATGGGCATCAACTGCTGCAGATGTGTCGCACGCTGGGTCTGTACATAGTCAACGGTCGGCTTCGAGGGGACTCCTTTGGTCTCTACACATACAGCTCTCCTCTTGGCAACAGCACAGTAGACTATAGTATTACAGACCTAGACCCCTCCTATCTAAGAGCATTCACCGTCAGCCCCCTAACGCCCCTATCAGATCACAGCAAAATCACCCTGTACATTAGGAAGAGCCCAACAGACCCCCATGTAGCAGAGCCCAGCAGACTCAACCCATCCAAACAGCCTTATAGGTGGACAAGTCATAGCAAAGATGACTACCAGAGAGCCATCGGGCACCCAACTATCCAAATGAAGTTGGACCATTTTCTCTCCACCTTATACACAATACACAATAAAGATGGCCTCAATCAGGCTGTTGGGGATATCAATGACATATTTGACAAAACAGCACTTCTGTCCAATCTTAGCAAACCTCATCATCACAGTTCAAACAAATCTACTCATGAAAAGTGGTTTGACTCTGACTGCAGGTGTCTGAGAAAAACACTCCGTAAATTATCCAATGAAAAACACCGGCAACCTGACAATCATGAGCTCCGCCTTCGTTATTGTGAATCATTGAAATTATACAGAAAAACACTAAGCACTAAAAAGAAGCAACACGAACAGCAACTCCTCGAAGAAATTGAAGAATCCATTGATTCAAATAATTTTTGGAAAAAATGGCATTCATTCAACAAATCACACAAAGAAGAATTGGCAATTCAAAATGGTGAAATTTGGAAAAAACACTTTGAAAATCTATACAGTACAATCACTCCGAATTCAGCCCAAAATAATCTGCTAAACAAATTAGAAACTCTTGAATCAGTCGTTAAAGACAACCAAAACCCATTAGATCATGAAGAGGAGCTACTGACCAAGATCCAGGCCCTGCAGCCAAGGAAGGCAAGTGGACCGGATCGCATCTTAAATGAAATGCTTCGGTTCGGCAGCCATAAAATCAAGACTGCCATACTGAAATTATTTAATATCATCTTGAACATCGGTCATTTTCCAGACACCTGGGGCCAAGGGATTATCACTCCAATCCATAAAAGTGGAGACAAGTATGAGCCCAACAACTACAGAGGCATATGTGTCAGCAGCAACCTGGGGAAGTTGTTCTGCAGCATCTTAAACAGCCGTCTGCAAAACTTCCTCAGTGAACATAATGTCCTGAGCAAGAGTCAGATTGGATTCACTCCACAACACAGAACCACTGACCACATCTACACCCTCCACACCCTCATCCAGAAACACGTCCACCACAACAAAAACAAAATCTTCTCTTGTTTTGTAGATTTCAAGAAAGCATTCGACTCAATTTGGCATCATGGTCTGTTTCTGAAACTACTAGAAAAAGGTATTGGGGGAAAAACCTATGATATAATCAAGACAATGTACATAAATAATCAATGCGCTGTAAAAATTGGAATCATGGAAACCGACCAAATCGCCTGTTTGGTTTTTGGTCATTTTCTCCAAAACCACCGGCCCGAATTCAACCAAACCTTCTGCGTTGGACTCCCCTCGGACCCCCAGATGATATATCCGAGTTTGGAGAAATTTTGAGAAATTTTAATTTTGGTTAAAAAAAAAAAAAAATTTGGTCAAAATAAAACGACAGGCGCGTACCTGTCGTCTTTTTAAAATCGCCTGTTTGGTTTTTGGTCATTTTCTCCAAAACCACCGGCCCGATTTCAACCAAACCTTCTGCGTTGGACTCCCCTCGGACCCCCAGATGATATATCCGAGTTTGGAGAAATTTGGAGAAATTTTAATTTTTGGTCAAAAAAAAAAAAAAAATTTGGTCAAAAAAAAACCTGTCGTCTTTTTAAAATCGCCTGTTTGGTTTTTGGTCATTTTCTCCAAAACCACCGGCCCGATTTCAACCAAACCTTCTGCGTTGGACTCCCCTCGGACCCCCAGATGATATATCCGAGTTTGGAGAAATTTGGAGAAATTTTAATTTTTGGTCAAAAAAAAAAAAAAAATTTGGTCAAAAAAAAAACGACAGGCGCGTACCTGTCGTCTTTTTAAAATCGCCTGTTTGGTTTTTGGTAATTTTCTCCAAAACCACCGGCCCGATTTCAACCAAACCTTCTGCATAGGACTCCCCTCGGACCCCCAGATGATATATCCGAGTTTGGAGAAATTTTGAGAAATTTTAATTTTTGGTCAAAAAAAAAAAAAAAATTTGGTCAAAATAAAACGACAGGCGCGTACCTGTCGTCTTTTTAAAATCGCCTGTTTGGTTTTTGGTCATTTTCTCCAAAACCACCGGCCCGATTTCAACCAAACCTTCTGCGTTGGACTCCCCTCGGACCCCCAGATGATATATTCGAGTTTGGAGAAATTTTAAATTTTCGTCAAAAAAAAAAAAAAAATTGGTCAAAAAAAAACGACAGGCGCGTACCTGTCGTCTTTTTAAAATCGCCTGTTTGGTTTTTGGTAATTTTCTCCAAAACCACCGGCCCGATTTCAACCAAACCTTCTGCATAGGACTCCCCTCGGACCCCCAGATGATATATCCGAGTTTGGAGAAATTTGGAGAAATTTTAATTTTTGGTCAAAAAAAAAAAAAAATTTGGTCAAAATAAAACGACAGGCGCGTACCTGTCGTCTTTTTAAAATCGCCTGTTTGGTTTTTGGTCATTTTCTCCAAAACCACCGGCCCGATTTCAACCAAACCTTCTGCGTTGGACTCCCCTCGGACCCCCAGATGATATATCCGAGTTTGGAGAAATTTGGAGAAATTTTAATTTTTGGTCAAAAAAAAAAAAAAAAATTGGTCAAAAAAAAACGACAGGCGCGTACCTATCGTCTTTTTAAAATCGCCTGTTTGGTTTTTGGTCATTTTCTCCAAAACCACCGGCCCGATTTCAACCAAACCTTCTGCGTTGGACTCCCCTCGGACCCCCAGATGATATATTCGAGTTTGGAGAAATTTTAAATTTTCGTCAAAAAAAAAAAAAATTTGGTAAAAAAAAAACGACAGGCGCATACCTGTCGTCTTTTTAAAATTTGTCTTCAGGCACAAGGGACACTGTACTTCCGAATACTTTAAAGCTGAATGATGAGATCATTACAGAAAAGAAAAGTATGTTAGATTCCTTAAACCAGCATTTTATATCTTCTGGTTTGTTGTTTGAGCAGGAAATGAAACAAGATACGAGTCAAGTGGATTACTCTCTGTCTGGTGAAAATGTACTTTGTGATTTTGATCTTGCTCTCATTACTAAAGAGGAGGTATACAATGCTCTCATTAAGTTAAATACCAAGAAATCCTCTGGTCCTGATGGGTTAGACCCATACTTCTTGAAAATTGCTGCTGAACATATTGCAGAACCTTTGACATATTTTCAACTTGACTATAGAAACTGGAATAATTCCTAGTGTCTGGAAGTCAGCATATGTCACTCCTTTATTGAAGGGTGGTGACCGATCAAATCCTAATAATTATAGGCCGATATCAAAACTGTCTGCTTTAGCCAAAGTTTTAGAAGGGCTTATAAGTGACCAGTTGAAAGATTTTATGACAACAAATAGCATTTTAAATGAACTGCAGTCTGGTTTCAGAAAAAAGCACAGTACTGTCACTGCCACTATGAAAGTCTTAAACGATCTCATAAGTGCTATTGATTCTAAAGAATACTGTGCTGCATTGTTTTTAGATCTGTCAAAGGCTTTTGACACAGTTGACCACTTGGTCCTGTGCCAGCGACTGCGGGATATTGGAATGTCTTCAAAAGCTGTCATGTGGTTTGGAAACTACTTGAGCGGCAGAACACAAAGTGTTCAGGTTGATGGTGTATCCTCCAAACCTTTGTTGACTCAAAATGGTGTCCCCCAGGGGTCCATATTGGGTCCCATTTTATTTACTATTTATATAAATGTCTTGTGTCAAAATGTAAATGATGCCAAATTCCACTTTTATGCAGATGACACTATTTTGTACTGTTCTGCTTCATCATTAACAAGTGCCATACAAAAGCTACAATCTGCTTTTAATGTCATTCAGAGTAATCTTAATCAATTAAGACTTGTGCTCAATTCTGACAAAACTAAATTGATGTGCTTTTCAAAATCAGGGAAGACAGATGATGCTTGTCAGATTGTTATACAAAATGAAAAAGTGATTGAACGAGTTTCAGTCTACAAGTACTTGGGATTTTACTTGGATGAAAATCTGTCTTTTAAATATCATATTGAGTGTCTTACAAAGAAACTCAGGGTCAAACTTGGTTTCTATTATAGAAACAAAAGTTGTTTCTCCTTTAATGCGAGAAAAAGACTGATTCAGGCAACTTTTGTATCAATACTTGACTATGGTGATATCTTATACATGCATGCAAATCTCTCCTCTCTGAAAATGCTGGATTCGGTGTATCATGCAGCATTAAGATTTGTAACAGATTTAGGTTTTCGTACTCATCACTGTAGTCTTTATGAGAGTGTTGGCTGGCCTTCTCTGTATAATCGTAGATGGGAACACTGGTATTGTTTTCTTTATAAGGCCGTCCTGTGTGACTTGCCTCCTTATTTGTGTTCTCTCTTGGTTCCTAAAGTCAACACCAGAAGCTGTCGTCTCAGGCACGATAGATTGATAATGTATACTATTCCTCGTACACGGACTGTCTTTGGGGAAAGTGCCTTCAGAGCATTCGCACCCTCGTCCTGGTATAAATTACAGAGTCATCTTAAATTGGATTATCTCCCAAGTATGGAAGATTTTAAAGCTAGGACTGTTTGACTACTGAATGCACATGTTCTCTCACCGAACGCAGCTGGGCTTTTGGCCTTAAGAGCAGGACCCCAGACTTTAATAGAGAAATAGAACAATCTGATATCATTGTGTTGCAGGAAACTTGGAATAGAGGAGACATGCCCACTGGTTGTCCTCTGGGGTATAGAGAAGTGGTTTTTCCATCCACGAAACTTAAGAATGTAAGCCAAGGCAGAGATTCAGGGGGGATGTTGATCTGGTACAAGGCAAACCTCACTCATTCAATAGAGTTAATCAAAAAAGGAAATTTTTCAATTTGGTTCAAAATAAAAAAAGAGGCTGTCTCCACAGACAAAGACCTATTCCTGTGCACAGCCTATATCCCCCCATCAGAGTCCCCTTACTACAACGAAAACACCTTTACCATTCTGGAAGACGAAATCAACTATTACCAGACACAGGGAAACGTGCTGATCTGTGGTGATCTCAACGCCAGAACAGGCACAGAACCTGACTTAATAAATACACATGGGGACAAACACATACCTGGCCAGATCAACATCCCCCCTCCCCCACATCAGCACAGAAACAATCTAGACAAAACAGTCAACAGAAATGGGCATCAACTGCTGCAGATGTGTCGCACGCTGGGTCTGTACATAGTCAACGGTCGGCTTCGAGGGGACTCCTTTGGTCTCTACACATACAGCTCTCCTCTTGGCAACAGCACAGTAGACTATAGTATTACAGACCTAGACCCCTCCTATCTAAGAGCATTCACCGTCAGCCCCCTAACGCCCCTATCAGATCACAGCAAAATCACCCTGTACATTAGGAAGAGCCCAACAGACCCCCATGTAGCAGAGCCCAGCAGACTCAACCCATCCAAACAGCCTTATAGGTGGACAAGTCATAGCAAAGATGACTACCAGAGAGCCATCGGGCACCCAACTATCCAAATGAAGTTGGACCATTTTCTCTCCACCTTATACACAATACACAATAAAGATGGCCTCAATCAGGCTGTTGGGGATATCAATGACATATTTGACAAAACAGCACTTCTGTCCAATCTTAGCAAACCTCATCATCACAGTTCAAACAAATCTACTCATGAAAAGTGGTTTGACTCTGACTGCAGGTGTCTGAGAAAAACACTCCGTAAATTATCCAATGAAAAACACCGGCAACCTGACAATCATGAGCTCCGCCTTCGTTATTGTGAATCATTGAAATTATACAGAAAAACACTAAGCACTAAAAAGAAGCAACACGAACAGCAACTCCTCGAAGAAATTGAAGAATCCATTGATTCAAATAATTTTTGGAAAAAATGGCATTCATTCAACAAATCACACAAAGAAGAATTGGCAATTCAAAATGGTGAAATTTGGAAAAAACACTTTGAAAATCTATACAGTACAATCACTCCGAATTCAGCCCAAAATAAGCTGCTAAACAAATTAGAAACTCTTGAATCAGTCGTTAAAGACAACCAAAACCCATTAGATCATGAAGAGGAACTACTGACCAAGATCCAGGCCCTGCAGCCAAGGAAGGCAAGTGGACCGGATCGCATCTTAAATGAAATGCTTCGGTTCGGCAGCCATAAAATCAAGACTGCCATACTGAAATTATTTAATATCATCTTGAACATCGGTCATTTTCCAGACACCTGGGGCCAAGGGATTATCACTCCAATCCATAAAAGTGGAGACAAGTATGAGCCCAACAACTACAGAGGCATATGTGTCAGCAGCAACCTGGGGAAGTTGTTCTGCAGCATCTTAAACAGCCGTCTGCAAAACTTCCTCAGTGAACATAATGTCCTGAGCAAGAGTCAGATTGGATTCACTCCACAACACAGAACCACTGACCACATCTACACCCTCCACACCCTCATCCAGAAACACGTCCACCACAACAAAAACAAAATCTTCTCTTGTTTTGTAGATTTCAAGAAAGCATTCGACTCAATTTGGCATCATGGTCTGTTTCTGAAACTACTAGAAAAAGGTATTGGGGGAAAAACCTATGATATAATCAAGACAATGTACATAAATAATCAATGCGCTGTAAAAATTGGAATCATGGAAACCGACCAAATCGCCTGTTTGGTTTTTGGTCATTTTCTCCAAAACCACCGGCCCGAATTCAACCAAACCTTCTGCGTTGGACTCCCCTCGGACCCCCAGATGATATATCCGAGTTTGGAGAAATTTTGAGAAATTTTAATTTTTGGTCAAAAAAAAAAAAAAATTTGGTCAAAATAAAACGACAGGCGCGTACCTGTCGTCTTTTTAAAATCGCCTGTTTGGTTTTTGGTCATTTTCTCCAAAACCACCGGCCCGATTTCAACCAAACCTTCTGCGTTGGACTCCCCTCGGACCCCCAGATGATATATCCGAGTTTGGAGAAATTTGGAGAAATTTTAATTTTTGGTCAAAAAAAAAAAAAAAATTTGGTCAAAAAAAAACCTGTCGTCTTTTTAAAATCGCCTGTTTGGTTTTTGGTCATTTTCTCCAAAACCACCGGCCCGATTTCAACCAAACCTTCTGCGTTGGACTCCCCTCGGACCCCCAGATGATATATCCGAGTTTGGAGAAATTTGGAGAAATTTTAATTTTTGGTCAAAAAAAAAAAAAAAATTTGGTCAAAAAAAAAACGACAGGCGCGTACCTGTCGTCTTTTTAAAATCGCCTGTTTGGTTTTTGGTAATTTTCTCCAAAACCACCGGCCCGATTTCAACCAAACCTTCTGCATAGGACTCCCCTCGGACCCCCAGATGATATATCCGAGTTTGGAGAAATTTTGAGAAATTTTAATTTTTGGTCAAAAAAAAAAAAAAAATTTGGTCAAAATAAAACGACAGGCGCGTACCTGTCGTCTTTTTAAAATCGCCTGTTTGGTTTTTGGTCATTTTCTCCAAAACCACCGGCCCGATTTCAACCAAACCTTCTGCGTTGGACTCCCCTCGGACCCCCAGATGATATATTCGAGTTTGGAGAAATTTTAAATTTTCGTCAAAAAAAAAAAAAAAATTGGTCAAAAAAAAACGACAGGCGCGTACCTGTCGTCTTTTTAAAATCGCCTGTTTGGTTTTTGGTAATTTTCTCCAAAACCACCGGCCCGATTTCAACCAAACCTTCTGCATAGGACTCCCCTCGGACCCCCAGATGATATATCCGAGTTTGGAGAAATTTGGAGAAATTTTAATTTTTGGTCAAAAAAAAAAAAAAATTTGGTCAAAATAAAACGACAGGCGCGTACCTGTCGTCTTTTTAAAATCGCCTGTTTGGTTTTTGGTCATTTTCTCCAAAACCACCGGCCCGATTTCAACCAAACCTTCTGCGTTGGACTCCCCTCGGACCCCCAGATGATATATCCGAGTTTGGAGAAATTTGGAGAAATTTTAATTTTTGGTCAAGAAAAAAAAAAAATTTGGTCAAAATAAAACGACAGGCGCGTACCTGTCGTCTTTTTAAAATCGCCTGTTTGGTTTTTGGTCATTTTCTCCAAAACCACCGGCCCGATTTCAACCAAACCTTCTGCGTTGGACTCCCCTCGGACCCCCAGATGATATATTCGAGTTTGGAGAAATTTTAAATTTTCGTCAAAAAAAAAAAAAAATTGGGTCAAAAAAAAACGACAGGCGCGTACCTGTCGTCTTTTTAAAATCGCCTGTTTGGTTTTTGGTCATTTTCTCCAAAACCACCGGCCCGATTTCAACCAAACCTTCTGCGTTGGACTCCCCTCGGACCCCCAGATGATATATTCGAGTTTGGGGAAATTTTAAATTTTCGTCAAAAAAAAAAAAAATTTGGTCAAAATAAAACGACAGGCGGGTACCTGTCGTCTTTTTAAAATCGCCTGTTTGGTTTTTGGTCATTTTCTCCAAAACCACCGGCCCGATTTCAACCAAACCTTCTGCGTTGGACTCCCCTCGGACCCCCAGATGATATATCCGAGTTTGGAGAAATTTGGAGAAATTTTAATTTTTGGTCAAAAAAAAAAAAAAATTTGGTCAAAAAAAAACGACAGGCGCGTACCTGTCGTCTTTTTAAAATCGCCTGTTTGGTTTTTGGTCATTTTCTCCAAAACCACCGGCCCGATTTCAACCAAACCTTCTGCGTTGGACTCCCCTCGGACCCCCAGATGATATATCCGAGTTTGGAGAAATTTTAATTTTTGGTAAAAAAAAAAAAAAAAAATGGTCAAAAAAAAACGACAGGCGCGTACCTGTCGTCTTTTTAAAATCGCCTGTTTGGTTTTTGGTCATTTTCTCCAAAACCACCGGCCCGATTTCAACCAAACCTTCTGCGTTGGACTCCCCTCGGACCCCCAGATGATATATCCGAGTTTGGAGAAATTTTAATTTTTTGTCAAAAAAAAAAAAAAAATTTGGTCAAAATAAAACGACAGGCGCGTACCTGTCGTCTTTTTAAAATCGCCTGTTTGGTTTTTGGTCATTTTCTCCAAAACCACCGGCCCGATTTCAACCAAACCTTCTGCGTTGGACTCCCCTCGGACCCCCAGATGATATATTCGAGTTTGGAGAAATTTTAAATTTTCGTCAAAAAAAAAAAAAAATTTGGTCAAAAAAAAACGACAGGCGCGTACCTGTCGTCTTTTTAAAATCGCCTGTTTGGTTTTTGGTCATTTTCTCCAAAACCACCGGCCCGATTTCAACCAAACCTTCTGCGTTGGACTCCCCTCGGACCCCCAGATGATATATCCGAGTTTGGAGAAATTTGGAGAAATTTTAACTTTTGGTCAAAAAAAAAAAAACAATTTGGTCAAAAAAAAAACGACAGGCGCGTACCTGTCGTCTTTTTAAAATCGCCTGTTTGGTTTTTGGTAATTTTCTCCAAAACCACCGGCCCGATTTCAACCAAACCTTCTGCATAGGACTCCCCTCGGACCCCCAGATGATATATCCGAGTTTGGAGAAATTTGGAGAAATTTTAATTTTTGGTCAAAAAAAAAAAAAAAATTTGGTCAAAATAAAACGACAGGCGCGTACCTGTCGTCTTTTTAAAATCGCCTGTTTGGTTTTTGGTCATTTTCTCCAAAACCACCGGCCCGATTTCAACCAAACCTTCTGCGTTGGACTCCCCTCGGACCCCCAGATGATATATTCGAGTTTGGAGAAATTTTAAATTTTCTCCAAAAAAAAAAAAAAAATTGGTCAAAAAAAAAACGACAGGCGCGTACCTGTCGTCTTTTTAAAATCGCCTGTTTGGTTTTTGGTAATTTTCTCCAAAACCACCGGCCCGATTTCAACCAAACCTTCTGCATAGGACTCCCCTCGGACCCCCAGATGATATATCCGAGTTTGGAGAAATTTGGAGAAATTTTAATTTTTGGTCAAAAAAAAAAAAAAAATTTGGTCAAAATAAAACGACAGGCGCGTACCTGTCGTCTTTTTAAAATCGCCTGTTTGGTTTTTGGTCATTTTCTCCAAAACCACCGGCCCGATTTCAACCAAACCTTCTGCGTTGGACTCCCCTCGGACCCCCAGATGATATATCCGAGTTTGGAGAAATTTGGAGAAATTTTAACTTTTGGTCAAAAAAAAAAAAAAAATTTGGTCAAAAAAAAAACGACAGGCGCGTACCTGTCGTCTTTTTAAAATCGCCTGTTTGGTTTTTGGTAATTTTCTCCAAAACCACCGGCCCGATTTCAACCAAACCTTCTGCATAGGACTCCCCTCGGACCCCCAGATGATATATCCGAGTTTGGAGAAATTTGGAGAAATTTTAATTTTTGGTCAAAAAAAAAAAAAAAATTTGGTCAAAATAAAACGACAGGCGCGTACCTGTCGTCTTTTTAAAATCGCCTGTTTGGTTTTTGGTCATTTTCTCCAAAACCACCGGCCCGATTTCAACCAAACCTTCTGCGTTGGACTCCCCTCGGACCCCCAGATGATATATTCGAGTTTGGAGAAATTTTAAATTTTCTCCAAAAAAAAAAAAAAAATTGGTCAAAAAAAAAACGACAGGCGCGTACCTGTCGTTTTTTTTTTGACCATTTTTTTTTTTTTTTTGACGAAAATTTAAAATTTCTCCAAACTCGAATATATCATCTGGGGGTCCGAGGGGAGTCCAACGCAGAAGGTTTGGTTGAAATCGGGCCGGTGGTTTTGGAGAAAATGACCAAAAACCAAACAGGCGATTTTAAAAAGACGACAGGTTTTTTTTTGACCAAATTTTTTTTTTTTTTTTGACCAAAAATTAAAATTTCTCCAAATTTCTCCAAACTCGGATATATCATCTGGGGGTCCGAGGGGAGTCCAACGCAGAAGGTTTGGTTGAAATCGGGCCGGTGGTTTTGGAGAAAATGACCAAAAACCAAACAGGCGATTTTAAAAAGACGACAGGTACGCGCCTGTCGTTTTTTTTTGACCAAATTTTTTTTTTTTTTTGACGAAAATTTAAAATTTCTCCAAACTCGAATATATCATCTAGGGGTCCGAGGGGAGTCCAACGCAGAAGGTTTGGTTGAAATCGGGCCGGTGGTTTTGGAGAAAATGACCAAAAACCAAACAGGCGATTTTAAAAAGACGACAGGTACGCGCCTGTCGTTTTATTTTGACCAAATTTTTTTTTTTTTTTGACCAAAAATTAAAATTTCTCCAAATTTCTCCAAACTCGGATATATCATCTGGGGGTCCGAGGGGAGTCCAACGCAGAAGGTTTGGTTGAAATCGGGCCGGTGGTTTTGGAGAAAATGACCAAAAACCAAACAGGCGATTTTAAAAAGACGACAGGTACGCGCCTGTCGTTTTTTTTTGACCAAATTTTTTTTTTTTTTTTGACGAAAATTTAAAATTTCTCCAAACTCGAATATATCATCTGGGGGTCCGAGGGGAGTCCAACGCAGAGGTTTGGTTGAAATCGGGCCGGTGGTTTTGGAGAAAATGACCAAAAACCAAACAGGCGATTTTAAAAAGACGACAGGTACGCGCCTGTCGTTTTTTTTTGACCAAATTCTTTTTTTTTTTTTTGACCAAAAATTAAAATTTCTCCAAATTTCTCCAAACTCGGATATATCATCTGGGGGTCCGAGGGGAGTCCAACGCAGAAGATTTGGTTGAAATCGGGCCGGTGGTTTTGGAGAAAATGACCAAAAACCAAACAGGCGATTTTAAAAAGACGACAGGTACGCGCCTGTCGTTTTTTTTTGACCAAATTTTTTTTTTTTTTTTGACGAAAATTTAAAATTTCTCCAAACTCGAATATATCATCTGGGGGTCCGAGGGGAGTCCAACGCAGAAGGTTTGGTTGAAATCGGGCCGGTGGTTTTGGAGAAAATGACCAAAAACCAAACAGGCGATTTTAAAAAGACGACAGGTACGCGCCTGTCGTTTTATTTTGACCAAATTTTTTTTTTTTTTTTACCAAAAATTAAAATTTCTCCAAATTTCTCCAAACTCGGATATATCATCTGGGGGTCCGAGGGGAGTCCAACGCAGAAGGTTTGGTTGAAATCGGGCCGGTGGTTTTGGAGAAAATGACCAAAAACCAAACAGGCGATTTTAAAAAGACGACAGGTACGCGCCTGTCGTTTTATTTTTGACCAAATTTTTTTTTTTTTTGACCAAAAATAAAAATTTCTCCAAATTTCTCCAAACTCGGATATATCATCTGGGGGTCCGAGGGGAGTCCAACGCAGAAGGTTTGGTTGAAATCGGGCCGGTGGTTTTGGAGAAATGACCAAAAACCAAACAGGCGATTTTAAAAAGACGACAGGTACGCGCCTGTCGTTTTATTTTGACCAAATTTTTTTTTTTTTTTTGACCAAAAATTAAAATTTCTCCAAATTTCTCCAAACTCGGATATATCATCTGGGGGTCCGAGGGGAGTCCTATGCAGAAGGTTTGGTTGAAATCGGGCCGGTGGTTTTGGAGAAAATTACCAAAAACCAAACAGGCGATTTTAAAAAGACGACAGGTACGCGCCTGTCGTTTTTTTTTGACCAAATTTTTTTTTTTTTTTGACGAAAATTTAAAATTTCTCCAAATTTCTCCAAACTCGGATATATCATCTGGGGGTCCGAGGGGAGTCCAATGCAGAAGGTTTGGTTGAAATCGGGCCGGTGGTTTTGGAGAAAATGACCAAAAACCAAACAGGCGATTTTAAAAAGATGACAGGTACGCGCCTGTCGTTTTTTTTTGACCAAATTTTTTTTTTTTTTTGACGAAAATTTAAAATTTCTCCAAACTCGAATATATCATCTGGGGGTCCGAGGGGAGTCCAACGCAGAAGGTTTGGTTGAAATCGGGCCGGTGGTTTTGGAGAAAATGACCAAAAACCAAACAGGCGATTTTAAAAAGATGACAGGTACGCGCCTGTCGTTTTATTTTGACCAAATTTTTTTTTTTTTTGACGAAAATTTAAAATTTCTCCAAATTTCTCCAAACTCGGATATATCATCTGGGGGTCCGAGGGGAGTCCAACGCAGAAGGTTTGGTTGAAATCGGGCCGGTGGTTTTGGAGAAAATGACCAAAAACCAAACAGGCGATTTTAAAAAGACGACAGGTACGCGCCTGTCGTTTTTTTTGACCAAATTTTTTTTTTTTTTTGACCAAAAATTAAAATTTCTCCAAATTTCTCCAAACTCGGATATATCATCTGGGGGTCCGAGGGGAGTCCAACGCAGAAGGTTTGGTTGAAATCGGGCCGGTGGTTTTGGAGAAAATGACCAAAAACCAAACAGGCGATTTTAAAGAGACGACAGGTACGCGCCTGTCGTTTTTTTTTGACCAAATTTTTTTTTTTTTTTGACGAAAGTTTAAAATTTCTCCAAACTCGAATATATCATCTGGGGGTCCGAGGGGAGTCCAACGCAGAAGGTTTGGTTGAAATCGGGCCGGTGGTTTTGGAGAAAATGACCAAAAACCAAACAGGCGATTTTAAAAAGACGACAGGTACGCGCCTGTCGTTTTATTTTGACCAAATTTTTTTTTTTTTTGACCAAAAATTAAAATTTCTCCAAATTTCTCCAAACTCGGATATATCATCTGGGGGTCCGAGGGGAGTCCAACGCAGAAGGTTTGGTTGAAATCGGGCCGGTGGTTTTGGAGAAAATGACCAAAAACCAAACAGGCGATTTTAAAAAGACGACAGGTTTTTTTTTTGACCAAATTTTTTTTTTTTTTTTGACCAAAAATTAAAATTTCTCCAAATTTCTCCAAACTCGGATATATCATCTGGGGGTCCGAGGGGAGTCCAACGCAGAAGGTTTGGTTGAAATCGGGCCGGTGGTTTTGGAGAAAATGACCAAAAACCAAACAGGCGATTTTAAAAGACGACAGGTACGCGCCTGTCGTTTTTTTTTGACCAAATTTTTTTTTTTTTTTTGACGAAAGTTTAAAATTTCTCCAAACTCGAATATATCATCTGGGGGTCCGAGGGGAGTCCAACGCAGAAGGTTTGGTTGAAATCGGGCCGGTGGTTTTGGAGAAAATGACCAAAAACCAAACAGGCGATTTTAAAAAGACGACAGGTACGCGCCTGTCGTTTATTTTGACCAAATTTTTTTTTTTTTTTGACCAAAAATTAAAATTTCTCCAAATTTCTCCAAACTCGGATATATCATCTGGGGGTCCGAGGGGAGTCCAACGCAGAAGGTTTGGTTGAAATCGGGCCGGTGGTTTTGGAGAAAATGACCAAAAACCAAACAGGCGATTTTAAAAAGACGACAGGTACGCGCCTGTCGTTTTATTTTTGACCAAATTTTTTTTTTTTTTGACCAAAAATAAAATTTCTCCAAATTTCTCCAAACTCGGATATATCATCTGGGGGTCCGAGGGGAGTCCAACGCAGAAGGTTTGGTTGAAATCGGGCCGGTGGTTTTGGAGAAAATGACCAAAAACCAAACAGGCGATTTTAAAAAGACGACAGGTACGCGCCTGTCGTTTTATTTTGACCAAATTTTTTTTTTTTTTTTGACCAAAAATTAAAATTTCTCCAAATTTCTCCAAACTCGGATATATCATCTGGGGGTCCGAGGGGAGTCCTATGCAGAAGGTTTGGTTGAAATCGGGCCGGTGGTTTTGGAGAAAATGACCAAAAACCAAACAGGCGATTTTAAAAAGACGACAGGTACGCGCCTGTCGTTTTTTTTTGACCAAATTTTTTTTTTTTTTTGACGAAAATTAAAATTTCTCCAAATTTCTCCAAACTCGGATATATCATCTGGGGGTCCGAGGGGAGTCCAACGCAGAAGGTTTGGTTGAAATCGGGCCGGTGGTTTTGGAGAAAATGACCAAAAACCAAACAGGCGATTTTAAAAAGATGACAGGTACGCGCCTGTCGTTTTTTTTTGACCAAATTTTTTTTTTTTTTTGACGAAAATTTAAAATTTCTCCAAACTCGAATATATCATCTGGGGGTCCGAGGGGAGTCCAACGCAGAAGGTTTGGTTGAAATCGGGCCGGTGGTTTTGGAGAAAATGACCAAAAACCAAACAGGCGATTTTAAAAAGATGACAGGTACGCGCCTGTCGTTTTATTTTGACCAAATTTTTTTTTTTTTTGACGAAAATTTAAAATTTCTCCAAATTTCTCCAAACTCGGATATATCATCTGGGGGTCCGAGGGGAGTCCAACGCAGAAGGTTTGGTTGAAATCGGGCCGGTGGTTTTGGAGAAAATGACCAAAAACCAAACAGGCGATTTTAAAAAGACGACAGGTTTTTTTTTGACCAAATTTTTTTTTTTTTTTTGACCAAAAATTAAAATTTCTCCAAATTTCTCCAAACTCGGATATATCATCTGGGGGTCCGAGGGGAGTCCAACGCAGAAGGTTTGGTTGAAATCGGGCCGGTGGTTTTGGAGAAAATGACCAAAAACCAAACAGGCGATTTTTAAAGACGACAGGTACGCGCCTGTCGTTTTTTTTTGACCAAATTTTTTTTTTTTTTTGACGAAAATTTAAAATTTCTCCAAACTCGAATATATCATCTGGGGGTCCGAGGGGAGTCCAACGCAGAAGGTTTGGTTGAAATCGGGCCGGTGGTTTTGGAGAAAATGACCAAAAACCAAACAGGCGATTTTAAAAAGACGACAGGTACGCGCCTGTCGTTTTATTTTGACCAAATTTTTTTTTTTTTTGACCAAAAATTAAAATTTCTCCAAATTTCTCCAAACTCGGATATATCATCTGGGGGTCCGAGGGGAGTCCAACGCAGAAGGTTTGGTTGAAATCGGGCCGGTGGTTTTGGAGAAAATGACCAAAAACCAAACAGGCGATTTTAAAAAGACGACAGGTTTTTTTTTGACCAAATTTTTTTTTTTTTTTGACCAAAAATTAAAATTTCTCCAAATTTCTCCAAACTCGGATATATCATCTGGGGGTCCGAGGGGAGTCCAACGCAGAAGGTTTGGTTGAAATCGGGCCGGTGGTTTTGGAGAAAATGACCAAAAACCAAACAGGCGATTTTAAAGAGACGACAGGTACGCGCCTGTCGTCTTTTTTTGACCAAATTTTTTTTTTTTTTTGACGAAAGTTTAAAATTTCTCCAAACTCGAATATATCATCTGGGGGTCCGAGGGGAGTCCAACGCAGAAGGTTTGGTTGAAATCGGGCCGGTGGTTTTGGAGAAAATGACCAAAAACCAAACAGGCGATTTTAAAAAGACGACAGGTACGCGCCTGTCGCTTTATATTGACCAAATTTTTTTTTTTTTTTGACCAAAAATTAAAATTTCTCCAAATTTCTCCAAACTCGGATATATCATCTGGGGGTCCGAGGGGAGTCCAACGCAGAAGGTTTGGTTGAAATCGGGCCGGTGGTTTTGGAGAAAATGACCAAAAACCAAACAGGCGATTTTAAAGAGACGACAGGTACGCGCCTGTCGTTTTTTTTTGACCAAATTTTTTTTTTTTTTTGACGAAAGTTTAAAATTTCTCCAAACTCGAATATATCATCTGGGGGTCCGAGGGGAGTCCAACGCAGAAGGTTTGGTTGAAATCGGGCCGGTGGTTTTGGAGAAAATGACCAAAAACCAAACAGGCGATTTTAAAAAGACGACAGGTACGCGCCTGTCGTTTTATTTTGACCAAATTTTTTTTTTTTTTGACCAAAAATTAAAATTTCTCCAAATTTCTCCAAACTCGGATATATCATCTGGGGGTCCGAGGGGAGTCCAACGCAGAAGGTTTGGTTGAAATCGGGCCGGTGGTTTTGGAGAAAATGACCAAAAACCAAACAGGCGATTTTAAAAAGACGACAGGTTTTTTTTTTGACCAAATTTTTTTTTTTTTTTGACCAAAAATTAAAATTTCTCCAAATTTCTCCAAACTCGGATATATCATCTGGGGGTCCGAGGGGAGTCCAACGCAGAAGGTTTGGTTGAAATCGGGCCGGTGGTTTTGGAGAAAATGACCAAAAACCAAACAGGCGATTTTAAAAAGACGACAGGTACGCGCCTGTCGTTTTATTTTGACCAAATTTTTTTTTTTTTTTTGACCAAAAATTAAAATTTCTCCAAATTTCTCCAAACTCGGATATATCATCTGGGGGTCCGAGGGGAGTCCAACGCAGAAGGTTTGGTTGAAATCGGGCCGGTGGTTTTGGAGAAAATGACCAAAAACCAAACAGGCGATTTTAAAAAGACGACAGGTACGCGCCTGTCGTTTTTTTTTGACCAAATTTTTTTTTTTTTTTTGACGAAAATTTAAAATTTCTCCAAACTCGAATATATCATCTGGGGGTCCGAGGGGAGTCCAACGCAGAAGGTTTGGTTGAAATCGGGCCGGTGGTTTTGGAGAAAATGACCAAAAACCAAACAGGCGATTTTAAAAAGACGACAGGTACGCGCCTGTCGTTTTTTTTTGACCAAATTTTTTTTTTTTTTTTGACCAAAAATTAAAATTTCTCCAAATTTCTCCAAACTCGGATATATCATCTGGGGGTCCGAGGGGAGTCCAACGCAGAAGGTTTGGTTGAAATCGGGCCGGTGGTTTTGGAGAAAATGACCAAAAACCAAACAGGCGATTTTAAAAAGACGACAGGTACGCGCCTGTCGTTTTTTTTTGACCAAATTTTTTTTTTTTTTTTGACGAAAATTTAAAATTTCTCCAAACTCGAATATATCATCTGGGGGTCCGAGGGGAGTCCAACGCAGAAGGTTTGGTTGAAATCGGGCCGGTGGTTTTGGAGAAAATGACCAAAAACCAAACAGGCGATTTTAAAAAGACGACAGGTACGCGCCTGTCGTTTTTTTTTGACCAAATTTTTTTTTTTTTTTTGACCAAAAATTAAAATTTCTCCAAATTTCTCCAAACTCGGATATATCATCTGGGGGTCCGAGGGGAGTCCAACGCAGAAGGTTTGGTTGAAATCGGGCCGGTGGTTTTGGAGAAAATGACCAAAAACCAAACAGGCGATTTTAAAAAGACGACAGGTACGCGCCTGTCGTTTTATTTTGACCAAATTTTTTTTTTTTTTTTACCAAAAATTAAAATTTCTCCAAATTTCTCCAAACTCGGATATATCATCTGGGGGTCCGAGGGGAGTCCAACGCAGAAGGTTTGGTTGAAATCGGGCCGGTGGTTTTGGAGAAAATGACCAAAAACCAAACAGGCGATTTTAAAAAGACGACAGGTACGCGCCTGTCGTTTTATTTTTGACCAAATTTTTTTTTTTTTTTTGACCAAAAATTAAAATTTCTCCAAACTCGGATATATCATCTGGGGGTCCGAGGGGAGTCCAACGCAGAAGGTTTGGTTGAAATCGGGCCGGTGGTTTTGGAGAAAATGACCAAAAACCAAACAGGCGATTTTAAAGAGACGACAGGTACGCGCCTGTCGTTTTTTTTTGAACAAATTTTTTTTTTTTTTTTGACGAAAGTTTAAAATTTCTCCAAACTCGAATATATCATCTGGGGGTCCGAGGGGAGTCCAACGCAGAAGGTTTGGTTGAAATCGGGCCGGTGGTTTTGGAGAAAATGACCAAAAACCAAACAGGCGATTTTAAAAAGACGACAGGTACGCGCCTGTCGTTTTATTTTGACCAAATTTTTTTTTTTTTTGACCAAAAATTAAAATTTCTCCAAATTTCTCCAAACTCGGATATATCATCTGGGGGTCCGAGGGGAGTCCAACGCAGAAGGTTTGGTTGAAATCGGGCCGGTGGTTTTGGAGAAAATGACCAAAAACCAAACAGGCGATTTTAAAAAGACGACAGACGCGCCTGTCGTTTTTTTTGACCAAATTTTTTTTTTTTTTTTGACCAAAAATTAAAATTTCTCCAAATTTCTCCAAACTCGGATATATCATCTGGGGGTCCGAGGGGAGTCCAACGCAGAAGGTTTGGTTGAAATCGGGCCGGTGGTTTTGGAGAAAATGACCAAAAACCAAACAGGCGATTTTAAAAAGATGACAGGTACGCGCCTGTCGTTTTATTTTGACCAAATTTTTTTTTTTTTTGACGAAAATTTAAAATTTCCCCAAACTCGAATATATCATCTGGGGGTCCGAGGGGAGTCCAACGCAGAAGGTTTGGTTGAAATCGGGCCGGTGGTTTTGGAGAAAATGACCAAAAACCAAACAGGCGATTTTAAAAAGACGACAGGTACGCGCCTGTCGTTTTATTTTGACCAAATTTTTTTTTTTTTTTGACGAAAATTTAAAATTTCCCCAAACTCGAATATATCATCTGGGGGTCCGAGGGGAGTCCAACGCAGAAGGTTTGGTTGAAATCGGGCCGGTGGTTTTGGAGAAAATGACCAAAAACCAAACAGGCGATTTTAAAAAGACGACAGGTACGCGCTTGTCGTTTTTTTTTTGACAAAATTTTTTTTTTTTTTTTACGAAAATTTAAAATTTCTCCAAACTCGAATATATCATCTGGGGGTCCGAGTGGAGTCCAACGCAGAAGGTTTGGTTGAAATCGGACGGTGGTTTTGGAGAAAATGACCAAAAACGAAACAGGCGATTTTAAAAAGACGACAGGTACGCGCCTGTCGTTTTATTTTGACCAAATTTTTTTTTTTTTTTGACCAAAAATTAAAATTTCTCCAAATTTCTCCAAACTCGGATATATCATCTGGGGGTCCGAGGGGAGTCCTATGCAGAAGGTTTGGTTGAAATCGGGCCGGTGGTTTTGGAGAAAATGACCAAAAACCAAACAGGCGATTTTAAAAAGATGACAGGTACGCGCCTGTCGTTTTATTTTGACCAAATTTTTTTTTTTTTTTACGAAAATTTAAAATTTCTCCAAATTTCTCCAAACTCGGATATATCATCTGGGGGTCCGAGGGGAGTCCAACGCAGAAGGTTTGGTTGAAATCGGGCCGGTGGTTTTGGAGAAAATGACCAAAAACCAAACAGGCGATTTTAAAAAGACGACAGGTACGCGCCTGTCGTTTTTTTTTGACCAATTTTTTTTTTTTTTTTGACGAAAATTTAAAATTTCTCCAAACTCGAATATATCATCTGGGGGTCCGAGGGGAGTCCAACGCAGAAGGTTTGGTTGAAATCGGGCCGGTGGTTTTGGAGAAAATGACCAAAAACCAAACAGGCGATTTTAAAAAGACGACAGGTTTTTTTTTTGACCAAATTTTTTTTTTTTTTTTGACGAAAATTTAAAATTCCTCCAAACTCGAATATATCATCTGGGGGTCCGAGGGGAGTCCAACGCAGAAGGTTTGGTTGAAATCGGGCCGGTGGTTTTGGAGAAAATGACCAAAAACCAAACAGGCGATTTTAAAAAGATGACAGGTACGCGCCTGTCGTTTTATTTTGACCAAATTTTTTTTTTTTTTTTGACCAAAAATTAAAATTTCTCCAAATTTCTCCAAACTCGGATATATCATCTGGGGGTCCGAGGGGAGTCCAACGCAGAAGGTTTGGTTGAAATCGGGCCGGTGGTTTTGGAGAAAATGACCAAAAACCAAACAGGCGATTTTAAAAAGATGACAGGTACGCGCCTGTCGTTTTATTTTGACCAAATTTTTTTTTTTTTTGAAGAAAATTTAAAATTTCCCCAAACTCGAATATATCATCTGGGGGTCCGAGGGGAGTCCAACGCAGAAGGTTTGGTTGAAATCGGGCCGGTGGTTTTGGAGAAAATGACCAAAAACCAAACAGGCGATTTTAAAAAGACGACAGGTACGTGCCTGTCGTTTTTTTTGACCAAATTTTTTTTTTTTTTTGACCAAAAATTAAAATTTCTCCAAATTTCTCCAAACTCGGATATATCATCTGGGGGTCCGAGGGGAGTCCAACGCAGAAGGTTTGGTTGAAATCGGGCCGGTGGTTTTGGAGAAAATGACCAAAAACCAAACAGGCGATTTTAAAAAGATGACAGGTACGCGCCTGTCGTTTTATTTTGACCAAATTTTTTTTTTTTTTGACGAAAATTTAAAATTTCCCCAAACTCGAATATATCATCTGGGGGTCCGAGGGGAATCCAACGCAGAAGGTTTGGTTGAAATCGGGCCGGTGGTTTTGGAGAAAATGACCAAAAACCAAACAGGCGATTTTAAAAAGACGACAGGTACGCGCCTGTCGTTTTATTTTGACCAATTTTTTTTTTTTTTTGACGAAAATTTAAAATTTCCCCAAACTCGAATATATCATCTGGGGGTCCGAGGGGAGTCCAACGCAGAAGGTTTGGTTGAAATCGGGCCGGTGGTTTTGGAGAAAATGACCAAAAACCAAACAGGCGATTTTAAAAAGACGACAGGTACGCGCTTGTCGTTTTTTTTTTGACAAATTTTTTTTTTTTTTTTGACGAAAATTTAAAATTTCTCCAAACTCGAATATATCATCTGGGGGTCCGAGTGGAGTCCAACGCAGAAGGTTTGGTTGAAATCGGACGGTGGTTTTGGAGAAAATGACCAAAAACGAAACAGGCGATTTTAAAAAGACGACAGGTACGCGCCTGTCGTTTTATTTTGACCAAATTTTTTTTTTTTTTTGACCAAATATTAAAATTTCTCCAAATTTCTCCAAACTCGGATATATCATCTGGGGGTCCGAGGGGAGTCCTATGCAGAAGGTTTGGTTGAAATCGGGCCGGTGGTTTTGGAGAAAATGACCAAAAACCAAACAGGCGATTTTAAAAAGATGACAGGTACGCGCCTGTCGTTTTATTTTGACCAAATTTTTTTTTTTTTTTGACGAAAATTTAAAATTTCTCCAAATTTCTCCAAACTCGGATATATCATCTGGGGGTCCGAGGGGAGTCCAACGCAGAAGGTTTGGTTGAAATCGGGCCGGTGGTTTTGGAGAAAATGACCAAAAACCAAACAGGCGATTTTAAAAAGACGACAGGTACGCGCCTGTCGTTTTTTTTTGACCAATTTTTTTTTTTTTTTTGACGAAAATTTAAAATTTCTCCAAACTCGAATATATCATCTGGGGGTCCGAGGGGAGTCCAACGCAGAAGGTTTGGTTGAAATCGGGCCGGTGGTTTTGGAGAAAATGACCAAAAACCAAACAGGCGATTTTAAAAAGACGACAGGTTTTTTTTTGACCAAATTTTTTTTTTTTTTTTGACGAAAATTTAAAATTTCTCCAAACTCGAATATATCATCTGGGGGTCCGAGGGGAGTCCAACGCAGAAGGTTTGGTTGAAATCGGGCCGGTGGTTTTGGAGAAAATGACCAAAAACCAAACAGGCGATTTTAAAAAGACGACAGGTACGTGCCTGTCGTTTTTTTTGACCAAATTTTTTTTTTTTTTGACCAAAAATTAAAATTTCTCCAAATTTCTCCAAACTCGGATATATCATCTGGGGGTCCGAGGGGAGTCCAACGCAGAAGGTTTGGTTGAAATCGGGCCGGTGGTTTTGGAGAAAATGACCAAAAACCAAACAGGCGATTTTAAAAAAGACGACAGGTACGCGCCTGTCGTTTTATTTTGACCAATTTTTTTTTTTTTTTTTGACCAAAAATTAAAATTTCTCTAAATTTCTCCAAACTCGGATATATCATCTGGGGGTCCGAGGGGAGTCCAACGCAGAAGGTTTGGTTGAAATCGGGCCGGTGGTTTTGGAGAAAATGACCAAAAACCAAACAGGCGATTTTAAAAAGACGACAGGTTTTTTTTTGACCAAAAATTAAAATTTCTCCAAATTTCTCCAAACTCGGATATATCATCTGGGGGTCCGAGGGGAGTCCAACGCAGAAGGTTTGGTTGAAATCGGGCCGGTGGTTTTGGAGAAAATGACCAAAAACATAACAGGCGATTTTAAAAAGACGACAGGTACGCGCCTGTCGTTTTTTTTTGACCAAATTTTTTTTTTTTTTTACGAAAATTTAAAATTTCTCCAAACTCGAATATATCATCTGGGGGTCCGAGGGGAGTCCAACGCAGAAGGTTTGGTTGAAATCGGGCCGGTGGTTTTGGAGAAAATGACCAAAAACCAAACAGGCGATTTTAAAAAGACGACAGGTTTTTTTTTGACCAAATTTTTTTTTTTTTTTTGACCAAAAATTAAAATTTCTCCAAATTTCTCCAAACTCGGATATATTATCTGGGGGTCCGAGGGGAGTCCAACGCAGAAGGTTTGGTTGAAATCGGGCCGGTGGTTTTGGAGAAAATGACCAAAAACCAAACAGGCGATTTTAAAAAGACGACAGGTACGCGCCTGTCGTTTTATTTTGACCAAATTTTTTTTTTTTTTTGACCAAAAATTAAAATTTCTCCAAACTCGGATATATCATCTGGGGGTCCGAGGGGAGTCCAACGCAGAAGGTTTGGTTGAAATCGGGCCGGTGGTTTTGGAGAAAATGACCAAAAACCAAACAGGCGATTTTAAAAAGACGACAGGTACGCGCCTGTCGTTTTATTTTGACCAAATTTTTTTTTTTTTTTGACGAAAATTTAAAATTTCTCCAAATTTCTCCAAACTCGGATATATCATCTGGGGGTCCGAGGGGAGTCCAACGCAGAAGGTTTGGTTGAAATCGGGCCGGTGGTTTTGGAGAAAATGACCAAAAACCAAACAGGCGATTTTAAAAAGACGACAGGTACGCGCCTGTCGTTTTTTTTTTGACCAAATTTTTTTTTTTTTTTGACCAAAAATTAAAATTTCTCCAAATTTCTCCAAACTCGGATATATCATCTGGGGGTCCGAGGGGAGTCCAACGCAGAAGGTTTGGTTGAAATCGGGCCGGTGGTTTTGGAGAAAATGACCAAAAACCAAACAGGCGATTTGGTCGGTTTCCATGATTCCAATTTTTACAGCGCATTGATTATTTATGTACATTGTCTTGATTATATCATAGGTTTTTCCCCCAATACCTTTTTCTAGTAGTTTCAGAAACAGACCATGATGCCAAATTGAGTCGAATGCTTTCTTGAAATCTACAAAACAAGAGAAGATTTTGTTTTTGTTGTGGTGGACGTGTTTCTGGATGAGGGTGTGGAGGGTGTAGATGTGGTCAGTGGTTCTGTGTTGTGGAGTGAATCCAATCTGACTCTTGCTCAGGACATTATGTTCACTGAGGAAGTTTTGCAGACGGCTGTTTAAGATGCTGCAGAACAACTTCCCCAGGTTGCTGCTGACACATATGCCTCTGTAGTTGTTGGGCTCATACTTGTCTCCACTTTTATGGATTGGAGTGATAATCCCTTGGCCCCAGGTGTCTGGAAAATGACCGATGTTCAAGATGATATTAAATAATTTCAGTATGGCAGTCTTGATTTTATGGCTGCCAAACCGAAGCATTTCATTTAAGATGCGATCCGGTCCACTTGCCTTCCTTGGCTGCAGGGCCTGGATCTTGGTCAGTAGCTCCTCTTCATGATCTAATGGGTTTTGGTTGTCTTTAACGACTGATTCAAGAGTTTCTAATTTGTTTAGCAGATTATTTTGGGCTGAATTCGGAGTGATTGTACTGTATAGATTTTCAAAGTGTTTTTTCCAAATTTCACCATTTTGAATTGCCAATTCTTCTTTGTGTGATTTGTTGAATGAATGCCATTTTTTCCAAAAATTATTTGAATCAATGGATTCTTCAATTTCTTCGAGGAGTTGCTGTTCGTGTTGCTTCTTTTTAGTGCTTAGTGTTTTTCTGTATAATTTCAATGATTCACAATAACGAAGGCGGAGCTCATGATTGTCAGGTTGCCGGTGTTTTTCATTGGATAATTTACGGAGTGTTTTTCTCAGACACCTGCAGTCAGAGTCAAACCACTTTTCATGAGTAGATTTGTTTGAACTGTGATGATGAGGTTTGCTAAGATTGGACAGAAGTGCTGTTTTGTCAAATATGTCATTGATATCCCCAACAGCCTGATTGAGGCCATCTTTATTGTGTATTGTGTATAAGGTGGAGAGAAAATGGTCCAACTTCATTTGGATAGTTGGGTGCCCGATGGCTCTCTGGTAGTCATCTTTGCTATGACTTGTCCACCTATAAGGCTGTTTGGATGGGTTGAGTCTGCTGGGCTCTGCTACATGGGGGTCTGTTGGGCTCTTCCTAATGTACAGGGTGATTTTGCTGTGATCTGATAGGGGCGTTAGGGGGCTGACGGTGAATGCTCTTAGATAGGAGGGGTCTAGGTCTGTAATACTATAGTCTACTGTGCTGTTGCCAAGAGGAGAGCTGTATGTGTAGAGACCAAAGGAGTCCCCTCGAAGCCGACCGTTGACTATGTACAGACCCAGCGTGCGACACATCTGCAGCAGTTGATGCCCATTTCTGTTGACTGTTTTGTCTAGATTGTTTCTGTGCTGATGTGGGGGAGGGGGGATGTTGATCTGGCCAGGTATGTGTTTGTCCCCATGTGTATTTATTAAGTCAGGTTCTGTGCCTGTTCTGGCGTTGAGATCACCACAGATCAGCACGTTTCCCTGTGTCTGGTAATAGTTGATTTCGTCTTCCAGAATGGTAAAGGTGTTTTCGTTGTAGTAAGGGGACTCTGATGGGGGGATATAGGCTGTGCACAGGAATAGGTCTTTGTCTGTGGAGACAGCCTCTTTTTTTATTTTGAACCAAATTGAAAAATTTCCTTTTTTGATTAACTCTATTGAATGAGTGAGGTTTGCCTTGTACCAGATCAACATCCCCCCTGAATCTCTGCCTTGGCTTACATTCTTAAGTTTCGTGGATGGAAAAACCACTTCTCTATACCCCAGAGGACAACCAGTGGGCATGTCTCCTCTATTCCAAGTTTCCTGCAACACAATGATATCAGATTGTTCTATTTCTCTATTAAAGTCTGGGGTCCTGCTCTTAAGGCCAAAAGCCCAGCTGCGTTCGGTGAGAGAACATGTGCATTCAGTAGTCAAACAGTCCTAGCTTTAAAATCTTCCATACTTGGGAGATAATCCAATTTAAGATGACTCTGTAATTTATACCAGGACGAGGGTGCGAATGCTCTGAAGGCACTTTCCCCAAAGACAGTCCGTGTACGAGGAATAGTATACATTATCAATCTATCGTGCCTGAGACGACAGCTTCTGGTGTTGACTTTAGGAACCAAGAGAGAACACAAATAAGGAGGCAAGTCACACAGGACGGCCTTATAAAGAAAACAATACCAGTGTTCCCATCTACGATTATACAGAGAAGGCCAGCCAACACTCTCATAAAGACTACAGTGATGAGTACGAAAACCTAAATCTGTTACAAATCTTAATGCTGCATGATACACCGAATCCAGCATTTTCAGAGAGGAGAGATTTGCATGCATGTATAAGATATCACCATAGTCAAGTATTGATACAAAAGTTGCCTGAATCAGTCTTTTTCTCGCATTAAAGGAGAAACAACTTTTGTTTCTATAATAGAAACCAAGTTTGACCCTGAGTTTCTTTGTAAGACACTCAATATGATATTTAAAAGACAGATTTTCATCCAAGTAAAATCCCAAGTACTTGTAGACTGAAACTCGTTCAATCACTTTTTCATTTTGTATAACAATCTGACAAGCATCATCTGTCTTCCCTGATTTTGAAAAGCACATCAATTTAGTTTTGTCAGAATTGAGCACAAGTCTTAATTGATTAAGATTACTCTGAATGACATTAAAAGCAGATTGTAGCTTTTGTATGGCACTTGTTAATGATGAAGCAGAACAGTACAAAATAGTGTCATCTGCATAAAAGTGGAATTTGGCATCATTTACATTTTGACACAAGACATTTATATAAATAGTAAATAAAATGGGACCCAATATGGACCCCTGGGGGACACCATTTTGAGTCAACAAAGGTTTGGAGGATACACCATCAACCTGAACACTTTGTGTTCTGCCGCTCAAGTAGTTTCCAAACCACATGACAGCTTTTGAAGACATTCCAATATCCCGCAGTCGCTGGCACAGGACCAAGTGGTCAACTGTGTCAAAAGCCTTTGACAGATCTAAAAACAATGCAGCACAGTATTCTTTAGAATCAATAGCACTTATGAGATCGTTTAAGACTTTCATAGTGGCAGTGACAGTACTGTGCTTTTTTCTGAAACCAGACTGCAGTTCATTTAAAATGCTATTTGTTGTCATAAAATCTTTCAACTGGTCACTTATAAGCCCTTCTAAAACTTTGGCTAAAGCAGACAGTTTTGATATTGGCCTATAATTATTAGGATTTGATCGGTCACCACCCTTCAATAAAGGAGTGACATATGCTGACTTCCAGACACTAGGAATTATTCCAGTTTCTATAGTCAAGTTGAAAATATATGTCAAAGGTTCTGCAATATGTTCAGCAGCAATTTTCAAGAAGTATGGGTCTAACCCATCAGGACCAGAGGATTTCTTGGTATTTAACTTAATGAGAGCATTGTATACCTCCTCTTTAGTAATGAGAGCAAGATCAAAATCACAAAGTACATTTTCACCAGACAGAGAGTAATCCACTTGACTCGTATCTTGTTTCATTTCCTGCTCAAACAACAAACCAGAAGATATAAAATGCTGGTTTAAGGAATCAGATGTGACAGTTGAGGTTCCTGTCACTATGCCTCCAATTGATCATGTGCCCTGGCTACTTGGCCAAAGGGATGTCCCTTTGGGTGACTGGCAAGCGCGCATGACTCTTACCCGGGAGGTGTGGGTTCAATCCCCGCCCGGGCCCTCTTCACCTTGCCACATTCTGGCGTTGTTGGCAGGATCCATGTAGTACTAGTGGTGGGTCCATGGATTCCTAATGTGTGGCAGCCTGCGCGGAAGCACGAGGACGTGCTTGTGAAAAGAGGGGGAGAGATGTGACAGTTGAGGTTCCTGTCACTATGCCTCCAATTGATCATGTGCCCTGGCTACTTGGCCAAAGGGATGTCCCTTTGGGTGACTGGCAAGCGCGCATGACTCTTACCCGGGAGGTGTGGGTTCAATCCCCGCCCGGGCCCTCTTCACCTTGCCACACTAACATACTTTTCTTTTCTGTAATGATCTCATCATTCAGCTTTAAAGTATTCGGAAGTACAGTGTCCCTTGTGCCTGAAGACAATGATTTAATCATCTTCCAGAATTTAGAAGGGTTGTTTGTGCTATCACATATTTCATTAACATAAAAATCTGCTTTAGCTTTACGTATTTGGGAGACACACTTGTTTCTCAGGTACCTAAAATGTTGCCAGTCTGACTTATTTTTGGATATTCTTGCAGTTGCCCAAGCAAGGTCTCGTTCATGAATTAGTTCAGACAGTTGCTCTGAGAACCACGGGTTATCACGTCCTTTAATCTTGTGTTTTCTAAGAGGAGCATGTTTATTTATAATGTCTAACAATAATGATTTAAAGTACTGCAATGCTATCTCGGGCTCTGGGATTAAATTTATTTTGGTCCAGTCACAGAGATAAAGGTCATTTAAAAAAGCTTGTTCACAGAACAATTTAAAATTTCTCTTTAGTATAATGCGTGGTTTACACTTTGGCAACTTTGTGTCTCTCACACAAGCAATTATGCAGTGATCGCTAACATCATTTGCAAAGACAGCAATGGCTTTATATTTCTGCGGAACATTTGTTAAAATCAAATCAAGGAGCGTTGACTTCTCAGGATGTTTATTATTTGGCCTGGTTGGTGAGTCTATAATTTGGGTCAAAAGTGCTGAATCACAGAAGCATTTAAAAGAATCAGATGCAGGAGTTAACCAGTCCCAATTTAAGTCCCCCATTAAAACCAGTTCATTATACTTTATAGATGATAAACAGTCAGACAATGAGGATAAAGTATCCTTTGATGCAGAAGGGGGTCTGTAGCATCCTGCAACTGATATAACACAGCTCTTTGTGGATTCAACTTTCAAAATAAGCAGTTCAAATTGTTTAGGCACAGACTTGGATAATTGTACTGTTGCCTGAAAAGTATTTTTGATATAAATAGCCACCCCTCCACCTTTAGCACAGCGATCAGTACGAAAAATATTATACCCATCCATATATATATAACTATCAGGAGTGGAACTACCCAGCCATGTCTCAGATAAAACCATAATATCAGCATTGGTTGATTTGGCCCAGATTCTAACCATATCAATTTTGGGCAAGAGACTTCTCACATTCATGTGTACAAAACCAATACCGGACCTATTTAAAAAATCAGCAGGGGTTTGCAGAGATATCACATCAGGCACAGGACCTGGGTTAGGCTGCACATTTCCTGACATCAGCAACATCAACATAATAATACATTTCAACATGCGTGTATAATAAAAATGCTTCTTGATTTTCTTAGAGTCACTGCTCATAGTGATTGACCAAGAGCTGTTTGATGGGATAAAACAGTTACTTAGGAGAAGAAGGCTTAGGAGATGTTTAAAGTTTTTGTGTTCTGAAACCAGGCTCATGCCAAACATCCAGCACCCTTGGTTGCCGACATAGTTCTGTGCACAGTCAGTAACCTTTGAGCGTGATGACATGTAACGTGTATAAAACATGGTGTTACAGTCACTCAAAGGGGTCTCCTGGTTAACTTCATACTCTGAGAATGTTGACAGACAGAGCAAAACTAGGAGGGCATGAATAACACTTGCCATGATGGAGTTGGCCCAGGTGTAGAGCTGGGTGGATGGAGGTAGGCCTCAGGCTGCAGGGCTGGATGGGTGGAGGTAGGCCTCAGGCTGCAGGGCTGGGTGGATGGAGGTAGGCCTCAGGCTGCAGGGCTGGGTGGATGGAGGTAGGCCTCAGGCTGCAGGGCTGGGTGGATGGAGGTAGGCCTCAGGCTGCAGGGCTGGGTGGATGGAGGTAGGCCTCAGGCTGCAGGGCTGGGTGGATGGAGGTAGGCCTCAGGCTGCAGGGCTGGATGGATGGAGGTAGGCCTCAGGCTGCAGGGCTGGGTGGATGGAGGTAGGCCTCAGGCTGCAGGGCTGGGTGGATGGAGGTAGGCCTCCGGCTGAAGGGCTGGGTGGATGGAGGTAGGCCTCCGGCTGAAGGGCTGGGTGGATGGAGGTAGGCCTCTGGCTGCAGGGCTGGGTGGATGGAGATAGACCTCAGGCTGCTGTACTGCTGCAGTTCTAGGCTGAAAACTAGCCACACTGCAGCAGCTCCCAAAGTCTGGGAGCAGAGCTGGGTCGATGGAGGTAGATCTTAGGCTGCAGGGCTGGGTGGGTGGAGGTAGGCCTCTGGCTCCTATACTGCTGCAGTTCTAGGCTGAAAACTAACCACACTGCAGCAGCTCCCAAAGTCTGTGAACAGGCAGAGGAGGCTATCTATGGTAGCCCATAGTAGAGGCCAGTCCTAGGTACTGACTAGCTTCAGCCCCATGGAGTAGTCAGACAGATCCCATGTCTGACTACTCCATGGGGCTGAAGCTAGTCAGTACATCATGTCATCATGTCATCATGTCATCTCTCTCTCTGTCATCATGTCATCATGTCATCTCTCTCTCTCTCATCATGTCATCATGTCCTCTCTCTCTCTCTCTCTCTGTCATCATGTCATCTCTCTGTCATCATGTCATCTCTCTCTCTGTCATCATGTCATCTCTCTCTCTCTCATCATGTCATCATGTCATCTCTCTCTCTCTCATCATGTCATCATGTCATCTCTCTCTCTCTCATCATGTCATCATGTCATCTCAATTTCAATTTCACAAGCTTTATTGGCATGACTGTCATTACAATATTGCCAAAGCATTACAAAAATGGTAAAATAAACATACAATATAAATAAATAAACAGATAATATAATAATACAGATGATACTAATAAACAAACAGTGTAGATATCATTTAGCAGGTAAAACTCAACAGTAGCAGCAGCAGCTGCTCATATAGAGGAGCTCATGTTGAGCAGCTCTTCTCTCTTTTTGTGACAGGCACAAACATATTTTGCTGCTTCTAGAGCAGTGGCTCTTTGTTCTCCTAACAAATGACAGAATTTGTCCTGGTCTGAGAGTTGGGTGAAGTTGGGTGTTGTTAGTGTGATGTTAGTGTATGTCTGTGTCCTGATGTGTGTGTATGCGTCCACAGTGCAGCAGGAAGTGCTGCTCTGTCTCCACCTGTCTATGTGGACAGAGCTGACAGAGGCGCTCGTCTCTGGGCAGCCAGGTCTGTCTGTGGCGGCCGCTCTCTAAAGCCAGGCTGTGGCCGCTGAGTCTGTACATAGTCAAGGTTTTCCTCAGTCTGGGGTCAGTTACTGAACTCAAGTAATCTGCCATGGAGTATTCTTTGTTTAGGGCCAAATAGCATTGCAGTTTGCTTTGGGATTTGGTTGTACATGTCCAATAGTTGATGTAATTGTCTTTTTGTTTTTCTATAATTTGGTGGGGCCGGATTGTGTGAGGGTGGTCTTGGTGCTCGGTGCTGGTGGAGCTGAGCCTGTGGACCAGCTGGCTGAGGGGACTCCTGTCTTTGCTCTCCTCTTGGCACTGCAGGGCTTTATAGTGGTAGGAGTTGGGGTCGCTGGCTTTGAGGTGTTGATAGAATAGTCTTTTTTGGATCCGAATTAAAAGGGGAAATTGGCCTAATTCAGCTCTGCATCCGTTATTGGGGGTGTTCCTATGGACTTTGAGGATGTTTTTGCAAATCTCGGTATGCAGGCTTTCGATCGGGTGTTTGTCCCATTTTTCAAAGTCTTGGGTTACAAGAGGACCCCACACCTCACTACCATATAGTATAATAGGTTCAATTACCGATTTAAATATTTTCATCCAGACTCTAACAGGGATATCAATACATGAGGATTTTTTAATGGACCAGAAAGCTCTTCTGCCCTTGTCTCGCAGATCGTTAATGGCCAGATTGAAATTTCCTGTGGCTGTAATGTTTAATCCCAGGTATGTGTAGTTGTGTGTGTGTTGTATGTCTGTAGAGTCCAGGAGGAACCTGTGTTGGTCTTTCTGACACTTGGGTCGTTTCTGGAAGACCATGACTCTGGTTTTGTCCAGGTTAATGGTCAGGGCCCAGGTCTGACAGAACTTTTGCAGATGATCTAATTGCTTTTGTAAAGCCTCCTTAGATGGAGCGAGCAGGATTAGATCATCTGCAAAGAGTAGACACTTGACTTCAGTGTCAGAGAGGGTGAGACCAGGGATGTCTGACTCTACCAGGGATTTGGCCAAATCATCAATATAAATATTGTGGGGCTGAGACTGCAGCCCTGCTTCACCCCTCTACTTTGGGGGAAGAAGTCGGTTTCCATGATTCCAATTTTTACAGCGCATTGATTATTTATGTACATTGTCTTGATTATATCATAGGTTTTTCCCCCAATACCTTTTTCTAGTAGTTTCAGAAACAGACCATGATGCCAAATTGAGTCGAATGCTTTCTTGAAATCTACAAAACAAGAGAAGATTTTGTTTTTGTTGTGGTGGACGTGTTTCTGGATGAGGGTGTGGAGGGTGTAGATGTGGTCAGTGGTTCTGTGTTGTGGAGTGAATCCAATCTGACTCTTGCTCAGGACATTATGTTCACTGAGGAAGTTTTGCAGACGGCTGTTTAAGATGCTGCAGAACAACTTCCCCAGGTTGCTGCTGACACATATGCCTCTGTAGTTGTTGGGCTCATACTTGTCTCCACTTTTATGGATTGGAGTGATAATCCCTTGGCCCCAGGTGTCTGGAAAATGACCGATGTTCAAGATGATATTAAATAATTTCAGTATGGCAGTCTTGATTTTATGGCTGCCGAACCGAAGCATTTCATTTAAGATGCGATCCGGTCCACTTGCCTTCCTTGGCTGCAGGGCCTGGATCTTGGTCAGTAGCTCCTCTTCACTAATTTCATGATCTAATGGGTTTTGGTTGTCTTTAACGACTGATTCAAGAGTTTCTAATTTGTTTAGCAGATTATTTTGGGCTGAATTCGGAGTGATTGTACTGTATAGATTTTCAAAGTGTTTTTTCCAAATTTCACCATTTTGAATTGCCAATTCTTCTTTGTGTGATTTGTTGAATGAATGCCATTTTTTCCAAAAATTATTTGAATCAATGGATTCTTCAATTTCTTCGAGGAGTTGCTGTTCGTGTTGCTTCTTTTTAGTGCTTAGTGTTTTTCTGTATAATTTCAATGATTCACAATAACGAAGGCGGAGCTCATGATTGTCAGGTTGCCGGTGTTTTTCATTGGATAATTTACGGAGTGTTTTTCTCAGACACCTGCAGTCAGAGTCAAACCACTTTTCATGAGTAGATTTGTTTGAACTGTGATGATGAGGTTTGCTAAGATTGGACAGAAGTGCTGTTTTGTCAAATATGTCATTGATATCCCCAACAGCCTGATTGAGGCCATCTTTATTGTGTATTGTGTATAAGGTGGAGAGAAAATGGTCCAACTTCATTTGGATAGTTGGGTGCCCGATGGCTCTCTGGTAGTCATCTTTGCTATGACTTGTCCACCTATAAGGCTGTTTGGATGGGTTGAGTCTGCTGGGCTCTGCTACATGGGGGTCTGTTGGGCTCTTCCTAATGTACAGGGTGATTTTGCTGTGATCTGATAGGGGCGTTAGGGGGCTGACGGTGAATGCTCTTAGATAGGAGGGGTCTAGGTCTGTAATACTATAGTCTACTGTGCTGTTGCCAAGAGGAGAGCTGTATGTGTAGAGACCAAAGGAGTCCCCTCGAAGCCGACCGTTGACTATGTACAGACCCAGCGTGCGACACATCTGCAGCAGTTGATGCCCATTTCTGTTGACTGTTTTGTCTAGATTGTTTCTGTGCTGATGTGGAGGAGGGGGGATGTTGATCTGGCCAGGTATGTGTTTGTCCCCATGTGTATTTATTAAGTCAGGTTCTGTGCCTGTTCTGGCGTTGAGATCACCACAGATCAGCACGTTTCCCTGTGTCTGGTAATAGTTGATTTCGTCTTCCAGAATGGTAAAGGTGTTTTCGTTGTAGTAAGGGGACTCTGATGGGGGGATATAGGCTGTGCACAGGAATAGGTCTTTGTCTGTGGAGACAGCCTCTTTTTTTATTTTGAACCAAATTGAAAAATTTCCTTTTTTGATTAACTCTATTGAATGAGTGAGGTTTGCCTTGTACCAGATCAACATCCCCCCTGAATCTCTGCCTTGGCTTACATTCTTAAGTTTCGTGGATGGAAAAACCACTTCTCTATACCCCAGAGGACAACCAGTGGGCATGTCTCCTCTATTCCAAGTTTCCTGCAACACAATGATATCAGATTGTTCTATTTCTCTATTAAAGTCTGGGGTCCTGCTCTTAAGGCCAAAAGCCCAGCTGCGTTCGGTGAGAGAACATGTGCATTCAGTAGTCAAACAGTCCTAGCTTTAAAATCTTCCATACTTGGGAGATAATCCAATTTAAGATGACTCTGTAATTTATACCAGGACGAGGGTGCGAATGCTCTGAAGGCACTTTCCCCAAAGACAGTCCGTGTACGAGGAATAGTATACATTATCAATCTATCGTGCCTGAGACGACAGCTTCTGGTGTTGACTTTAGGAACCAAGAGAGAACACAAATAAGGAGGCAAGTCACACAGGACGGCCTTATAAAGAAAACAATACCAGTGTTCCCATCTACGATTATACAGAGAAGGCCAGCCAACACTCTCATAAAGACTACAGTGATGAGTACGAAAACCTAAATCTGTTACAAATCTTAATGCTGCATGATACACCGAATCCAGCATTTTCAGAGAGGAGAGATTTGCATGCATGTATAAGATATCACCATAGTCAAGTATTGATACAAAAGTTGCCTGAATCAGTCTTTTTCTCGCATTAAAGGAGAAACAACTTTTGTTTCTATTATAGAAACAAAAGTTTGACCCTGAGTTTCTTTGTAAGACACTCAATATGATATTTAAAAGACAGATTTTCATCCAAGTAAAATCCCAAGTACTTGTAGACTGAAACTCGTTCAATCACTTTTTCATTTTGTATAACAATCTGACAAGCATCATCTGTCTTCCCTGATTTTGAAAAGCACATCAATTTAGTTTTGTCAGAATTGAGCACAAGTCTTAATTGATTAAGATTACTCTGAATGACATTAAAAGCAGATTGTAGCTTTTGTATGGCACTTGTTAATGATGAAGCAGAACAGTACAAAATAGTGTCATCTGCATAAAAGTGGAATTTGGCATCATTTACATTTTGACACAAGACATTTATATAAATAGTAAATAAAATGGGACCCAATATGGACCCCTGGGGGACACCATTTTGAGTCAACAAAGGTTTGGAGGATACACCATCAACCTGAACACTTTGTGTTCTGCCGCTCAAGTAGTTTCCAAACCACATGACAGCTTTTGAAGACATTCCAATATCCCGCAGTCGCTGGCACAGGACCAAGTGGTCAACTGTGTCAAAAGCCTTTGACAGATCTAAAAACAATGCAGCACAGTATTCTTTAGAATCAATAGCACTTATGAGATCGTTTAAGACTTTCATAGTGGCAGTGACAGTACTGTGCTTTTTTCTGAAACCAGACTGCAGTTCATTTAAAATGCTATTTGTTGTCATAAAATCTTTCAACTGGTCACTTATAAGCCCTTCTAAAACTTTGGCTAAAGCAGACAGTTTTGATATTGGCCTATAATTATTAGGATTTGATCGGTCACCACCCTTCAATAAAGGAGTGACATATGCTGACTTCCAGACACTAGGAATTATTCCAGTTTCTATAGTCAAGTTGAAAATATATGTCAAAGGTTCTGCAATATGTTCAGCAGCAATTTTCAAGAAGTATGGGTCTAACCCATCAGGACCAGAGGATTTCTTGGTATTTAACTTAATGAGAGCATTGTATACCTCCTCTTTAGTAATGAGAGCAAGATCAAAATCACAAAGTACATTTTCACCAGACAGAGAGTAATCCACTTGACTCGTATCTTGTTTCATTTCCTGCTCAAACAACAAACCAGAAGATATAAAATGCTGGTTTAAGGAATCTAACATACTTTTCTTTTCTGTAATGATCTCATCATTCAGCTTTAAAGTATTCGGAAGTACAGTGTCCCTTGTGCCTGAAGACAATGATTTAATCATCTTCCAGAATTTAGAAGGGTTGTTTGTGCTATCACATATTTCATTAACATAAAAATCTGCTTTAGCTTTACGTATTTGGGAGACACACTTGTTTCTCAGGTACCTAAAATGTTGCCAGTCTGACTTATTTTTGGATATTCTTGCAGTTGCCCAAGCAAGGTCTCGTTCATGAATTAGTTCAGACAGTTGCTCTGAGAACCACGGGTTATCACGTCCTTTAATCTTGTGTTTTCTAAGAGGAGCATGTTTATTTATAATGTCTAACAATAATGATTTAAAGTACTGCAATGCTATCTCGGGCTCTGGGATTAAATTTATTTTGGTCCAGTCACAGAGATAAAGGTCATTTAAAAAAGCTTGTTCACAGAACAATTTAAAATTTCTCTTTAGTATAATGCGTGGTTTACACTTTGGCAACTTTGTGTCTCTCACACAAGCAATTATGCAGTGATCGCTAACATCATTTGCAAAGACAGCAATGGCTTTATATTTCTGCGGAACATTTGTTAAAATCAAATCAAGGAGCGTTGACTTCTCAGGATGTTTATTATTTGGCCTGGTTGGTGAGTCTATAATTTGGGTCAAAAGTGCTGAATCACAGAAGCATTTAAAAGAATCAGATGCAGGAGTTAACCAGTCCCAATTTAAGTCCCCCATTAAAACCAGTTCATTATACTTTATAGATGATAAACAGTCAGACAATGAGGATAAAGTATCCTTTGATGCAGAAGGGGGTCTGTAGCATCCTGCAACTGATATAACACAGCTCTTTGTGGATTCAACTTTCAAAATAAGCAGTTCAAATTGTTTAGGCACAGACTTGGATAATTGTACTGTTGCCTGAAAAGTATTTTTGATATAAATAGCCACCCCTCCACCTTTAGCACAGCGATCAGTACGAAAAATATTATACCCATCCATATATATATAACTATCAGGAGTGGAACTACCCAGCCATGTCTCAGATAAAACCATAATATCAGCATTGGTTGATTTGGCCCAGATTCTAACCATATCAATTTTGGGCAAGAGACTTCTCACATTCATGTGTACAAAACCAATACCGGACCTATTTAAAAAATCAGCAGGGGTTTGCAGAGATATCACATCAGGCACAGGACCTGGGTTAGGCTGCACATTTCCTGACATCAGCAACATCAACATAATAATACATTTCAACATGCGTGTATAATAAAAATGCTTCTTGATTTTCTTAGAGTCACTGCTCATAGTGATTGACCAAGAGCTGTTTGATGGGATAAAACAGTTACTTAGGAGAAGAAGGCTTAGGAGATGTTTAAAGTTTTTGTGTTCTGAAACCAGGCTCATGCCAAACATCCAGCACCCTTGGTTGCCGACATAGTTCTGTGCACAGTCAGTAACCTTTGAGCGTGATGACATGTAACGTGTATAAAACATGGTGTTACAGTCACTCAAAGGGGTCTCCTGGTTAACTTCATACTCTGAGAATGTTGACAGACAGAGCAAAACTAGGAGGGCATGAATAACACTTGCCATGATGGAGTTGGCCCAGGTGTAGAGCTGGGTGGATGGAGGTAGGCCTCAGGCTGCAGGGCTGGATGGGTGGAGGTAGGCCTCAGGCTGCAGGGCTGGGTGGATGGAGGTAGGCCTCAGGCTGCAGGGCTGGATGGGTGGAGGTAGGCCTCAGGCTGCAGGGCTGGGTGGATGGAGGTAGGCCTCAGGCTGCAGGGCTGGGTGGATGGAGGTAGGCCTCAGGCTGCAGGGCTGGGTGGATGGAGGTAGGCCTCAGGCTGCAGGGCTGGATGGATGGAGGTAGGCCTCAGGCTGCAGGGCTGGGTGGATGGAGGTAGGCCTCAGGCTGCAGGGCTGGATGGATGGAGGTAGGCCTCAGGCTGCAGGGCTGGGTGGATGGAGGTAGGCCTCAGGCTGCAGGGCTGGGTGGATGGAGGTAGGCCTCCGGCTGAAGGGCTGGGTGGATGGAGGTAGGCCTCAGGCTGCAGGGCTGGGTGGATGGAGGTAGGCCTCTGGCTGCAGGGCTGGGTGGATGGAGATAGACCTCAGGCTGCTGTACTGTTGCAGTTCTAGGCTGAAAACTAGCCACACTGCAGCAGCTCCCAAAGTCTGGGAGCAGAGCTGGGTCGATGGAGGTAGATCTTAGGCTGCAGGGCTGGGTGGGTGGAGGTAGGCCTCTGGCTCCTATACTGCTGCAGTTCTAGGCTGAAAACTAACCACACTGCAGCAGCTCCCAAAGTCTGTGAACAGGCAGAGGAGGCTATCTATGGTAGCCCATAGTAGAGGCCAGTCCTAGGTACTGACTAGCTTCAGCCCCATGGAGTAGTCAGACAGATCCCATGTCTGACTACTCCATGGGGCTGAAGCTAGTCAGTACATCATGTCATCATGTCATCTCTCTCTCTGTCATCATGTCATCATGTCATCTCTCTCTCTCTCATCATGTCATCATGTCCTCTCTCTCTCTCTCTCTCTCTGTCATCATGTCATCTCTCTGTCATCATGTCATCATGTCATCTCTCTCTCTGTCATCATGTCATCTCTCTCTCTCTCATCATGTCATCATGTCATCTCTCTCTCTCTCATCATGTCATCATGTCATCTCTCTCTCTCTCATCATGTCATCATGTCATCTCAATTTCAATTTCACAAGCTTTATTGGCATGACTGTCATTACAATATTGCCAAAGCATTACAAAAATGGTAAAATAAACATACAATATAAATAAACAGATAATATAATAATACAGATGATACTAATAAACAAACAGTGTAGATATCATTTAGCAGGTAAAACTCAACAGTAGCAGCAGCAGCTGCTCATATAGAGGAGCTCATGTTGAGCAGCTCTTCTCTCTTTTTGTGACAGGCACAAACATATTTTGCTGCTTCTAGAGCAGTGGCTCTTTGTTCTCCTAACAAATGACAGAATTTGTCCTGGTCTGAGAGTTGGGTGAAGTTGGGTGTTGTTAGTGTGCTGTTAGTGTATGTCTGTGTCCTGATGTGTGTGTATGCGTCCACAGTGCAGCAGGAAGTGCTGCTCTGTCTCCACCTGTCTATGTGGACAGAGCTGACAGAGGCGCTCGTCTCTGGGCAGCCAGGTCTGTCTGTGGCGGCCGCTCTCTAAAGCCAGGCTGTGGCCGCTGAGTCTGTACATAGTCAAGGTTTTCCTCAGTCTGGGGTCAGTTACTGAACTCAAGTAATCTGCCATGGAGTATTCTTTGTTTAGGGCCAAATAGCATTGCAGTTTGCTTTGGGATTTGGTTGTACATGTCCAATAGTTGATGTAATTGTCTTTTTGTTTTTCTATAATTTGGTGGGGCCGGATTGTGTGAGGGTGGTCTTGGTGCTCGGTGCTGGTGGAGCTGAGCCTGTGGACCAGCTGGCTGAGGGGACTCCTGTCTTTGCTCTCCTCTTGGCACTGCAGGGCTTTATAGTGGTAGGAGTTGGGGTCGCTGGCTTTGAGGTGTTGATAGAATAGTCTTTTTTGGATCCGAATTAAAAGGGGAAATTGGCCTAATTCAGCTCTGCATCCGTTATTGGGGGTGTTCCTATGGACTTTGAGGATGTTTTTGCAAATCTCGGTATGCAGGCTTTCGATCGGGTGTTTGTCCCATTTTTCAAAGTCTTGGGTTACAAGAGGACCCCACACCTCACTACCATATAGTATAATAGGTTCAATTACCGATTTAAATATTTTCATCCAGACTCTAACAGGGATATCAATACATGAGGATTTTTTAATGGACCAGAAAGCTCTTCTGCCCTTGTCTCGCAGATCGTTAATGGCCAGATTGAAATTTCCTGTGGCTGTAATGTTTAATCCCAGGTATGTGTAGTTGTGTGTGTGTTGTATGTCTGTAGAGTCCAGGAGGAACCTGTGTTGGTCTTTCTGACACTTGGGTCGTTTCTGGAAGACCATGACTCTGGTTTTGTCCAGGTTAATGGTCAGGGCCCAGGTCTGACAGAACTTTTGCAGATGATCTAATTGCTTTTGTAAAGCCTCCTTAGATGGAGCGAGCAGGATTAGATCATCTGCAAAGAGTAGACACTTGACTTCAGTGTCAGAGAGGGTGAGACCAGGGATGTCTGACTCTACCAGGGATTTGGCCAAATCATCAATATAAATATTGTGGGGCTGAGACTGCAGCCCTGCTTCACCCCTCTACTTTGGGGGAAGAAGTCGGTTTCCATGATTCCAATTTTTACAGCGCATTGATTATTTATGTACATTGTCTTGATTATATCATAGGTTTTTCCCCCAATACCTTTTTCTAGTAGTTTCAGAAACAGACCATGATGCCAAATTGAGTCGAATGCTTTCTTGAAATCTACAAAACAAGAGAAGATTTTGTTTTTGTTGTGGTGGACGTGTTTCTGGATGAGGGTGTGGAGGGTGTAGATGTGGTCAGTGGTTCTGTGTTGTGGAGTGAATCCAATCTGACTCTTGCTCAGGACATTATGTTCACTGAGGAAGTTTTGCAGACGGCTGTTTAAGATGCTGCAGAACAACTTCCCCAGGTTGCTGCTGACACATATGCCTCTGTAGTTGTTGGGCTCATACTTGTCTCCACTTTTATGGATTGGAGTGATAATCCCTTGGCCCCAGGTGTCTGGAAAATGACCGATGTTCAAGATGATATTAAATAATTTCAGTATGGCAGTCTTGATTTTATGGCTGCCGAACCGAAGCATTTCATTTAAGATGCGATCCGGTCCACTTGCCTTCCTTGGCTGCAGGGCCTGGATCTTGGTCAGTAGCTCCTCTTCACTAATTTCATGATCTAATGGGTTTTGGTTGTCTTTAACGACTGATTCAAGAGTTTCTAATTTGTTTAGCAGATTATTTTGGGCTGAATTCGGAGTGATTGTACTGTATAGATTTTCAAAGTGTTTTTTCCAAATTTCACCATTTTGAATTGCCAATTCTTCTTTGTGTGATTTGTTGAATGAATGCCATTTTTTCCAAAAATTATTTGAATCAATGGATTCTTCAATTTCTTCGAGGAGTTGCTGTTCGTGTTGCTTCTTTTTAGTGCTTAGTGTTTTTCTGTATGATTTCAATGATTCACAATAACGAAGGCGGAGCTCATGATTGTCAGGTTGCCGGTGTCAACGACAGGCGCGTACCTGTCGTCTTTTTAAAATCGCCTGTTTGGTTTTTGGTCATTTTCTCCAAAACCACCGGCCCGATTTCAACCAAACCTTCTGCGTTGGACTCCCCTCGGACCCCCAGATGATATATTCGAGTTTGGAGAAATTTTAAATTTTCGTCAAAAAAAAAAAAAAATTGGGTCAAAAAAAAACGACAGGCGCGTACCTGTCGTCTTTTTAAAATCGCCTGTTTGGTTTTTGGTCATTTTCTCCAAAACCACCGGCCCGATTTCAACCAAACCTTCTGCGTTGGACTCCCCTCGGACCCCCAGATGATATATCCGAGTTTGGAGAAATTTGGAGAAATTTTAATTTTTGGTCAAAAAAAAAAAAAAAATTGGTCAAAAAAAAACGACAGGCGCGTACCTGTCGTCTTTTTAAAATCGCCTGTTTGGTTTTTGGTCATTTTCTCCAAAACCACCGGCCCGATTTCAACCAAACCTTCTGCGTTGGACTCCCCTCGGACCCCCAGATGATATATTCGAGTTTGGAGAAATTTTAAATTTTCGTCAAAAAAAAAAAAAAATTTGGTCAAAAAAAAACGACAGGCGCGTACCTGTCGTCTTTTTAAAATCGCCTGTTTGGTTTTTGGTCATTTTCTCCAAAACCACCGGCCCGATTTCAACCAAACCTTCTGCGTTGGACTCCCCTCGGACCCCCAGATGATATATCCGAGTTTGGAGAAATTTGGAGAAATTTTAATTTTTGGTCAAAAAAAAAAAAAAAATTTGGTCAAAAAAAACGACAGGCGCGTACCTGTCGTCTTTTTAAAATCGCCTGTTTGGTTTTTGGTCATTTTCTCCAAAACCACCGGCCCGATTTCAACCAAACCTTCTGCGTTGGACTCCCCTCGGACCCCCAGATGATATATCCGAGTTTGGAGAAATTTTAAATTTTTCGTCAAAAAAAAAAAAAAATTTGGTCAAAAAAAAACGACAGGCGCGTACCTGTCGTCTTTTTAAAATCGCCTGTTTGGTTTTTGGTCATTTTCTCCAAAACCACCGGCCCGATTTCAACCAAACCTTCTGCGTTGGACTCCCCTCGGACCCCCAGATGATATATCCGAGTTTGGAGAAATTTGGAGAAATTTTAATTTTTGGTCAAAAAAAAAAAAAAAATTTGGTCAAAAAAAACGACAGGCGCGTACCTGTCGTCTTTTTAAAATCGCCTGTTTGGTTTTTGGTCATTTTCTCCAAAACCACCGGCCCGATTTCAACCAAACCTTCTGCGTTGGACTCCCCTCGGACCCCCAGATGATATATCCGAGTTTGGAGAAATTTGGAGAAATTTTAATTTTTGGTCAAAAAAAAAAAAAAATTTGGTCAAAAAAAAACGACAGGCGCGTACCTGTCGTCTTTTTAAAATCGCCTGTTTGGTTTTTGGTCATTTTCTCCAAAACCACCGGCCCGATTTCAACCAAACCTTCTGCGTTGGACTCCCCTCGGACCCCCAGATGATATATCGAGTTTGGAGAAATTTTAAATTTTCGTCAAAAAAAAAAAAAAATTTGGTCAAAAAAAAACGACAGGCGCGTACCTGTCGTCTTTTTAAAATCGCCTGTTTGGTTTTTGGTCATTTTCTCCAAAACCACCGGCCCGATTTCAACCAAACCTTCTGCGTTGGACTCCCCTCGGACCCCCAGATGATATATCCGAGTTTGGAGAAATTTGGAGAAATTTTAATTTTTGGTCAAAAAAAAAAAAAAATTTGGTCAAAAAAAACGACAGGCGCGTACCTGTCGTCTTTTTAAAATCGCCTGTTTGGTTTTTGGTCATTTTCTCCAAAACCACCGGCCCGATTTCAACCAAACCTTCTGCGTTGGACTCCCCTCGGACCCCCAGATGATATATCCGAGTTTGGAGAAATTTTAAATTTTCGTCAAAAAAAAAAAAAAATTTGGTCAAAAAAAAACGACAGGCGCGTACCTGTCGTCTTTTTAAAATCGCCTGTTTGGTTTTTGGTCATTTTCTCCAAAACCACCGGCCCGATTTCAACCAAACCTTCTGCGTTGGACTCCCCTCGGACCCCCAGATGATATATCCGAGTTTGGAGAAATTTGGAGAAATTTTAATTTTTGGTCAAAAAAAAAAAAAAATTTGGTCAAAAAAAAACGACAGGCGCGTACCTGTCGTCTTTTTAAAATCGCCTGTTTGGTTTTTGGTCATTTTCTCCAAAACCACCGGCCCGATTTCAACCAAACCTTCTGCGTTGGACTCCCCTCGGACCCCCAGATGATATATCCGAGTTTGGAGAAATTTGGAGAAATTTAATTTTGGTCAAAAAAAAAAAAAAATTGGTCAAAAAAAACGACAGGCGCGTACCTGTCGTCTTTTTAAAATCGCCTGTTTGGTTTTTGGTCATTTTCTCCAAAACCACCGGCCCGATTTCAACCAAACCTTCTGCGTTGGACTCCCCTCGGACCCCCAGATGATATATCCGAGTTTGGAGAAATTTGGAGAAATTTTAATTTTTGGTCAAAAAAAAAAAAGAAATTTGGTCAAAAAAAACGACAGGCGCGTACCTGTCGTCTTTTTAAAATCGCCTGTTTGGTTTTTGGTCATTTTCTCCAAAACCACCGGCCCGATTTCAACCAAACCTTCTGCGTTGGACTCCCCTCGGACCCCCAGATGATATATCCGAGTTTGGAGAAATTTTAAATTTTCGTCAAAAAAAAAAAAAAATTTGGTCAAAAAAAAACGACAGGCGCGTACCTGTCGTCTTTTTAAAATCGCCTGTTTGGTTTTTGGTCATTTTCTCCAAAACCACCGGCCCGATTTCAACCAAACCTTCTGCGTTGGACTCCCCTCGGACCCCCAGATGATATATCCGAGTTTGGAGAAATTGTAATTTTTGGTCAAAAAAAAAAAAAAAATTGGTCAAAAAAAAACGACAGGCGCGTACCTGTCGTCTTTTTAAAATCGCCTGTTTGGTTTTTGGTCATTTTCTCCAAAACCACCGGCCCGATTTCAACCAAACCTTCTGCGTTGGACTCCCCTCGGACCCCCAGATGATATATCCGAGTTTGGAGAAATTTGGAGAAATTTTAATTTTTGGTCAAAAAAAAAAAAAAATTTGGTCAAAAAAAACGACAGGCGCGTACCTGTCGTCTTTTTAAAATCGCCTGTTTGGTTTTTGGTCATTTTCTCCAAAACCACCGGCCCGATTTCAACCAAACCTTCTGCGTTGGACTCCCCTCGGACCCCCAGATGATATATCCGAGTTTGGAGAAATTTTAATTTTTGGTCAAAAAAAAAAAAAAAATTTGGTCAAAAAAAACGACAGGCGCGTACCTGTCGTCTTTTTAAAATCGCCTGTTTGGTTTTTGGTCATTTTCTCCAAAACCACCGGCCCGATTTCAACCAAACCTTCTGCGTTGGACTCCCCTCGGACCCCCAGATGATATATCCGAGTTTGGAGAAATTTGAAATTTAATTTTTGGTCAAAAAAAAAAAAAAATTTGGTCAAAAAAAACGACAGGCGCGTACCTGTCGTCTTTTTAAAATCGCCTGTTTGGTTTTTGGTCATTTTCTCCAAAACCACCGGCCCGATTTCAACCAAACCTTCTGCGTTGGACTCCCCTCGGACCCCCAGATGATATATCCGAGTTTGGAGAAATTTGGAGAAATTTTAATTTTTGGTCAAAAAAAAAAAAAAATTTGGTCAAAAAAAACGACAGGCGCGTACCTGTCGTCTTTTTAAAATCGCCTGTTTGGTTTTTGGTCATTTTCTCCAAAACCACCGGCCCGATTTCAACCAAACCTTCTGCGTTGGACTCCCCTCGGACCCCCAGATGATATATCCGAGTTTGGAGAAATTTTAATTTTTGGTCAAAAAAAAAAAAAAATTGGTCAAAAAAAAACGACAGGCGCGTACCTGTCGTCTTTTTAAAATCGCCTGTTTGGTTTTTGGTCATTTTCTCCAAAACCACCGGCCCGATTTCAACCAAACCTTCTGCGTTGGACTCCCCTCGGACCCCCAGATGATATATCCGAGTTTGGAGAAATTTGGAGAAATTTTAATTTTTGGTCAAAAAAAAAAAAAAATTTGGTCAAAAAAAACGACAGGCGCGTACCTGTCGTCTTTTTAAAATCGCCTGTTTGGTTTTTGGTCATTTTCTCCAAAACCACCGGCCCGATTTCAACCAAACCTTCTGCGTTGGACTCCCCTCGGACCCCCAGATGATATATCCGAGTTTGGAGAAATTTTAATTTTTGGTCAAAAAAAAAAAAAAATTTGGTCAAAAAAAAACGACAGGCGCGTACCTGTCGTCTTTTTAAAATCGCCTGTTTGGTTTTTGGTCATTTTCTCCAAAACCACCGGCCCGATTTCAACCAAACCTTCTGCGTTGGACTCCCCTCGGACCCCCAGATGATATATCCGAGTTTGGAGAAATTTGGAGAAATTTTAATTTTTGGTCAAAAAAAAAAAAAAATTTGGTCAAAAAAAACGACAGGCGCGTACCTGTCGTCTTTTTAAAATCGCCTGTTTGGTTTTTGGTCATTTTCTCCAAAACCACCGGCCCGATTTCAACCAAACCTTCTGCGTTGGACTCCCCTCGGACCCCCAGATGATATATCCGAGTTTGGAGAAATTTTAATTTTTGGTCAAAAAAAAAAAAAAATTGGTCAAAAAAAAACGACAGGCGCGTACCTGTCGTCTTTTTAAAATCGCCTGTTTGGTTTTTGGTCATTTTCTCCAAAACCACCGGCCCGATTTCAACCAAACCTTCTGCGTAGGACTCCCCTCGGACCCCCAGATGATATATCCGAGTTTGGAGAAATTTGGAGAAATTTTAATTTTTGGTCAAAAAAAAAAAAAAAATTTGGTCAAAAAAAACGACAGGCGCGTACCTGTCGTCTTTTTAAAATCGCCTGTTTGGTTTTTGGTCATTTTCTCCAAAACCACCGGCCCGATTTCAACCAAACCTTCTGCGTTGGACTCCCCTCGGACCCCCAGATGATATATTCGAGTTTGGAGAAATTTTAATTTTTCGTCAAAAAAAAAAAAAAATTGGTCAAAAAAAAACGACAGGCGCGTACCTGTCGTCTTTTTAAAATCGCCTGTTTGGTTTTTGGTCATTTTCTCCAAAACCACCGGCCCGATTTCAACCAAACCTTCTGCGTTGGACTCCCCTCGGACCCCCAGATGATATATCCGAGTTTGGAGAAATTTGGAGAAATTTTAATTTTTGGTCAAAAAAAAAAAAAAATTTGGTCAAAAAAAACGACAGGCGCGTACCTGTCGTCTTTTTAAAATCGCCTGTTTGGTTTTTGGTCATTTTCTCCAAAACCACCGGCCCGATTTCAACCAAACCTTCTGCGTTGGACTCCCCTCGGACCCCCAGATGATATATCCGAGTTTGGAGAAATTTTAATTTTTGGTCAAAAAAAAAAAAAAATTTGGTCAAAAAAAAACGACAGGCGCGTACCTGTCGTCTTTTTAAAATCGCCTGTTTGGTTTTTGGTCATTTTCTCCAAAACCACCGGCCCGATTTCAACCAAACCTTCTGCGTTGGACTCCCCTCGGACCCCCAGATGATATATCCGAGTTTGGAGAAATTTGGAGAAATTTTAATTTTTGGTCAAAAAAAAAAAAAAAATTGGTCAAAAAAAAACGACAGGCGCGTACCTGTCGTCTTTTTAAAATCGCCTGTTTGGTTTTTGGTCATTTTCTCCAAAACCACCGGCCCGATTTCAACCAAACCTTCTGCGTTGGACTCCCCTCGGACCCCCAGATGATATATCCGAGTTTGGAGAAATTTTAATTTTTGGTCAAAAAAAAAAAAAAATTTGGTCAAAAAAAAACGACAGGCGCGTACCTGTCGTCTTTTTAAAATCGCCTGTTTGGTTTTTGGTCATTTTCTCCAAAACCACCGGCCCGATTTCAACCAAACCTTCTGCGTTGGACTCCCCTCGGACCCCCAGATGATATATCCGAGTTTGGAGAAATTTGGAGAAATTTTAATTTTTGGTCAAAAAAAAAAAAAAAATTTGGTCAAAAAAAACGACAGGCGCGTACCTGTCGTCTTTTTAAAATCGCCTGTTTGGTTTTTGGTCATTTTCTCCAAAACCACCGGCCCGATTTCAACCAAACCTTCTGCGTTGGACTCCCCTCGGACCCCCAGATGATATATCGAGTTTGGAGAAATTTTAAATTTTGGTCAAAAAAAAAAAAAAATTTGGTCAAAAAAAAACGACAGGCGCGTACCTGTCGTCTTTTTAAAATCGCCTGTTTGGTTTTTGGTCATTTTCTCCAAAACCACCGGCCCGATTTCAACCAAACCTTCTGCGTTGGACTCCCCTCGGACCCCCAGATGATATATCCGAGTTTGGAGAAATTTGGAGAAATTTTAATTTTTGGTCAAAAAAAAAAAAAAATTTGGTCAAAAAAAAACGACAGGCGCGTACCTGTCGTCTTTTTAAAATCGCCTGTTTGGTTTTTGGTCATTTTCTCCAAAACCACCGGCCCGATTTCAACCAAACCTTCTGCGTTGGACTCCCCTCGGACCCCCAGATGATATATCCGAGTTTGGAGAAATTTGGAGAAATTTTAATTTTTGGTCAAAAAAAAAAAAAAAATTTGGTCAAAAAAAAACGACAGGCGCGTACCTGTCGTCTTTTTAAAATCGCCTGTTTGGTTTTTGGTCATTTTCTCCAAAACCACCGGCCCGATTTCAACCAAACCTTCTGCGTTGGACTCCCCTCGGACCCCCAGATGATATATCGAGTTTGGAGAAATTTTAATTTTTGGTCAAAAAAAAAAAAAAATTGGTCAAAAAAAAACGACAGGCGCGTACCTGTCGTCTTTTTAAAATCGCCTGTTTGGTTTTTGGTCATTTTCTCCAAAACCACCGGCCCGATTTCAACCAAACCTTCTGCGTTGGACTCCCCTCGGACCCCCAGATGATATATCCGAGTTTGGAGAAATTTGGAGAAATTTTAATTTTTGGTCAAAAAAAAAAAAAAAATTTGGTCAAAAAAAAACGACAGGCGCGTACCTGTCGTCTTTTTAAAATCGCCTGTTTGGTTTTTGGTCATTTTCTCCAAAACCACCGGCCCGATTTCAACCAAACCTTCTGCGTTGGACTCCCCTCGGACCCCCAGATGATATATCCGAGTTTGGAGAAATTTTAAATTTTCGGTCAAAAAAAAAAAAAAATTGGTCAAAAAAAAACGACAGGCGCGTACCTGTCGTCTTTTTAAAATCGCCTGTTTGGTTTTTGGTCATTTTCTCCAAAACCACCGGCCCGATTTCAACCAAACCTTCTGCGTTGGACTCCCCTCGGACCCCCAGATGATATATCCGAGTTTGGAGAAATTTGGAGAAATTTTAATTTTGGTCAAAAAAAAAAAAAAATTTGGTCAAAAAAAAACGACAGGCGCGTACCTGTCGTCTTTTTAAAATCGCCTGTTTGGTTTTTGGTCATTTTCTCCAAAACCACCGGCCCGATTTCAACCAAACCTTCTGCGTTGGACTCCCCTCGGACCCCCAGATGATATATCCGAGTTTGGAGAAATTTGGAGAATTTTAATTTTTGGTCAAAAAAAAAAAAAAATTTGGTCAAAAAAAACGACAGGCGCGTACCTGTCGTCTTTTTAAAATCGCCTGTTTGGTTTTTGGTCATTTTCTCCAAAACCACCGGCCCGATTTCAACCAAACCTTCTGCGTTGGACTCCCCTCGGACCCCCAGATGATATATCCGAGTTTGGAGAAATTTGGAGAAATTTTAATTTTTGGTCAAAAAAAAAAAAAAATTTGGTCAAAAAAAACGACAGGCGCGTACCTGTCGTCTTTTTAAAATCGCCTGTTTGGTTTTTGGTCATTTTCTCCAAAACCACCGGCCCGATTTCAACCAAACCTTCTGCGTTGGACTCCCCTCGGACCCCCAGATGATATATCCGAGTTTGGAGAAATTTGGAGAAATTTTAATTTTTGGTCAAAAAAAAAAAAAAATTTGGTCAAAAAAAACGACAGGCGCGTACCTGTCGTCTTTTTAAAATCGCCTGTTTGGTTTTTGGTCATTTTCTCCAAAACCACCGGCCCGATTTCAACCAAACCTTCTGCGTTGGACTCCCCTCGGACCCCCAGATGATATATCCGAGTTTGGAGAAATTTGGAGAAATTTTAATTTTTGGTCAAAAAAAAAAAAAAATTTGGTCAAAAAAAACGACAGGCGCGTACCTGTCGTCTTTTTAAAATCGCCTGTTTGGTTTTTGGTCATTTTCTCCAAAACCACCGGCCCGATTTCAACCAAACCTTCTGCGTTGGACTCCCCTCGGACCCCCAGATGATATATCGAGTTTGGAGAAATTTTAATTTTTGGTCAAAAAAAAAAAAAAAATTGGTCAAAAAAAAACGACAGGCGCGTACCTGTCGTCTTTTTAAAATCGCCTGTTTGGTTTTTGGTCATTTTCTCCAAAACCACCGGCCCGATTTCAACCAAACCTTCTGCGTTGGACTCCCCTCGGACCCCCAGATGATATATCCGAGTTTGGAGAAATTTGGAGAAATTTTAATTTTTGGTCAAAAAAAAAAAAAAATTGGTCAAAAAAAAACGACAGGCGCGTACCTGTCGTCTTTTTAAAATCGCCTGTTTGGTTTTTGGTCATTTTCTCCAAAACCACCGGCCCGATTTCAACCAAACCTTCTGCGTTGGACTCCCCTCGGACCCCCAGATGATATATCGAGTTTGGAGAAATTTTAAATTTTCGTCAAAAAAAAAAAAAAATTTGGTCAAAAAAAAACGACAGGCGCGTACCTGTCGTCTTTTTAAAATCGCCTGTTTGGTTTTTGGTCATTTTCTCC